>NC_079170.1:84949832-85227332 GCF_947568905.1 Ostrea edulis | reverse complement strand
TGTGGAGCGGATCGGGTCAGAAACCCTTGACTGAAGATGAAGAGGTGAGGAATAGTATTATTATAAATCCATGGAACTCATGAGCAAAATGGGTCCCAAATGTGTAACTGAAAGCAAATACAAGTTCATTATTTTGAAGAAAAAAATATCTGGTTCGTTCTCAAAAGGGTAATTTTGCGGAATTTTGATTTTTTTTTTAAAAAGAAAATTATTTTATCTTTTCAATGTTTTCAGAAGGATGAAAATTTCTTATTATTGGGATAAGCTCATAAAATAGTTTCGTAAGGTGGCAACCTGAGAAAAAAGTGTTAAAATTAGGAAGTTAAATAATAATTTAAGTTTTTTTCCAGCATTTTTTCCCCTTCATTTTCTTAATTTGTTTTATTTGTTAAACAACATACTGTCACAATCGATGGGAGATGGGGTGTTCAGAAAATTACAAAGCAGGGAGAAAATGGGTGATATCCACAATCGCTTGCCCCAATATTTTTCATAACAACTTTTGATTTATGAATTAGAATGAAAACCTAAATAAATCATGTGAAACGATGGGAACTGTGATGACTTCCCATTTCCCCCGTAATTTCTGCATCTTTTGTTCATAATAAACCTTTTAATTTTACAAAATGCTGAACTCGGCATGATATCAATACCAGTGGCGGATTTAGAGCCCCCCCCCCCCCCCCCCCCATCCCCTAAAATTTTCAAATTTAAGGTAAATCGCGGTATCTTATTTCGGAAAATGTACTAATAATAAAAGAAGCAATAATTTCTTCCATTCCCGGAGAAACAAATGACAAAATCCTTTGATTTCTTGAATTACTTTATTGGAAGAACTTAATTTTTTCCAAAAAAAAACTCTTAAAATTTGGGTCATTTTATCAATTTCACCTTATTAAAATGATAGAAAATAGTACCAATGACTTAATAGGAGAAATATTTCAAGGCCCATAAAATCTGTAAAATTCAGAAGCTTCCGTGGGCTTCGCCCCTTGGACCCCCCACCAGGGCTTCACCCTGGGCCCACTGCCTCATAAAGTGCCCCCCCCCCCCCGTAACCACAATTCCTGGATCCGCCCCTGAATACATTATGTATTTAGCAATACCCTAGGTCACGACATTGTACACAACAGGTAAACACAGAGCATATTACAAACCCCGGACCTTGGTGATAAACCAGATCAAATACCAAACTGAAAGTACTTCACAACGTAGTGAATATCGGGGTGGGACCATGGATTTCTTCATGGAGGATTCAAACGGAAATTCAAAGTGAAAGGTAATTCATTCAGGGGCGTAGCTGCCTATACGTTACATGTAGTAAGCCACGGCGTGTATATCGTTCAGTCAAGAAAGGCAGTAAAGGGGAAAAAAACAAAAAAACCAACAAATTTCTTTCCATTAAAATAACGGTAATGGGTTGACCATAGACATGTATTTCTAATAGAAACGTAATATTCTTGGTTGAAATCAAAATGTGTTTTAAAAGAGATTATAAACCTAGAAAGATGCAATTATTTCAATATTTTTTTTTTTTGCTTACGGTTTTCTTATAATGATGTACTTGTGTATGCGCAAGCTAACTCGCCGCCCTCTTTGAATATGACCATGTGATACCCTGTACGGTTCCAATCTATAAATAAAGGTTGCGTCATCAAACTCCGCAAACGGGACTATTCGGCCGTTTATGCGGGTGATACATGTAAATGACTGAGTAGTTCCAATTTCAATGCCCAATGCAATGGAAACATCCCTTGGTCTATTCATTAACTTGAGAAGAAAAAATCGTGTTTTTTCTCGACTTGACGGAAAAGACCGAATAATTTTTCAATTGATTCCAGTGACATACGCAAGCTGAATTTCCCCATAGCATTTAACTTCACTGGACTTCAAGTTACTCGCCAAAAGAGAAATAAAAGTTATATGCAGCAACTATTAATTAAGAAGTTTGTGACTGAATTTAGTAAATACTTAAATTATGGAATTATTGATACTGCCAAACAGTATTGGTATATTCAAATTCTAAGCCCAGAATTTGTCCACAGCAAACGCTTCCAGGGTCTCCATCAGAACTCTGACCCAAAGCCTTGCCTTTTTAGGCATGCATATCTAGTTACATGTATGCCTCTGCCATTCCAGTGCAGTGTAAACCTTTTATTTACATGCGTCGTATTTCTAAAAACAACAAACCAAGCGATGCATCGATATCTTTCTGTAATCTTGTAATAACATTCCTATCAAGTTTGTACCTGTGGCTACCGGTTGAAAGGAGCATGGATTGAAATATTGTAGTTACAGGTAGCACCTCAAATGATAAATGTTATCTCAAAGTCAATAAATCTTTAACCGTAATGCTGAAAATGGATAACTGATTATAAAATGAGGAACATCTAGTACATTACAAACTGTTACTGGGTGAAGTGCTGTCTAACATGTGAGGCCCGTCTTTGCACACTGATTTTCACTACAGATTATTCCGTTTACACACAGGCAATTGTATCGCCTGGGGTCGAATTTACGATTAAAGAGTAAAGGTATAGAACTCTAAATATAGGGTACCCAAGTTAGCCGATGTAAAAACAATAAACCAATTGACATTAAATTCTACTTTGTTTTCTAATATATTCATCCATAATCAATCTACATTTAATACTACCAAAGTTCATTCCGAAATTCCGTATACCTCCTAAAATATGTAGAAATGAATTCGGGAAAATGCCTATTATTTTTTGGTTGACTTTTAGCTGGGCCCTGGCACTATACGACTCTACAGAATGTTTGAGCATTGCAACAAGCTATTACATAGAATGTGCAGCATAATATATCAGCATTTTGACATTATGTGTCGATGTGTTTCACATCAACCGGCCGTACTTCGACTCCACGGGATATACATGTATTATAATAACAATACACCACGGAACTCACGGGTCTCGCATCTTGTGAAATTTTGAGCACGCATACAGATCTTAAAGACCAAATTTTAAGCCACTTCCCTTAAAATTTTCCGGGACTAAAGGCCCAGTCACAACGAGCTAGCGAGCTGGTTACGACCTAGCTGCGACCGAACCTATTTGGAATCGTGAGCATATCGTAGAAAGAGCGCGTGAATGATCCCCAAAGTAGTGGGTGATCGCAAAAGCAATTTAAAAAAAAAAAAATTTAGTCGCAGCAATGTCGAAGATCATGTTGTAAACTTCGTACCTGCGATTCAAAGTCGCAGACAGGTCTTGCATGGTCGTAACACCAGTCGCGCATGGACGCACCACCAATCGTGCAGGATCGTGAGTGAAATTGTCGCTCGATTGTTCGTACAACTGGATTTTGGCACCGGAAGATTGGTGGTGTCACCTCTCATACAACCTCAGGATCAGTAGTGCTACTACTTACGACCCAACACGACTGGTTGCACGACCTTACTATTGGTGGTGCCACCAGTTTAGCTTGCAGTCTAGAAATTCTGGAGTGGCTTAGGGAGTTTTAATCATTTTCTTCTACGACGCTCGTATATTGCTATGACAGTACTAGTGCTGCTTACAGTACTAGAAATTAAGTTGATTCAACTGCAGATGCAGCGACAACAACAACTGGGTGCTGTCGCTGAAGCTTCATTTCACCTGTGTGTGGCCGGTACTGAAAAACCTATGTCAAAGTTTCCAAAACATCGGGTTCTTGCTCTGATTTTGGATGTTTTCTTATGACCCTTTCCTTTCTTAGGAGGTATGACGAATGAGTTTGACAGTATTTACTGTGTAAAACATATAAAATATTTGTTTTAAATATAGAAAATTCCTGTCTAAAACACATAAAAAGAAATCTGACTGTGTAAAACATAGAGAAAACAAACCGTGTGTAAACATACCAATAAAGCCCTTTGTAAACCATAGCAAATCCCTGTATAAAACATAAAAATCCCTGTATAAAACATAAAAATCCCTGTATAAAACATAGAAAATCCCTGTATAAAACATAAAAATCCCTGTATAAAACATAGAAAATCCCTGTATAAAACATAAAAATCCCTGTATAAAACATAGAAAATCCCTGTATAAAACATAAAAATCCCTGTATAAAACATAGAAAATCCCTGTATAAAACATAAAAATCCCTGTATAAAACATAGAAAATCCCTGTATAAAGCATAAAAATCCCTGTATAAAACATAGAAAATCACTGTATAAAACATAAAAATCCCTGTATAAAACATAGAAAATCCCTGTGTAAAACATAGAAAATCCCTGTGTAAAACATAGAAAATCCCTGTGTAAAACATAGAAAACAAAACCATTAGTAAAACACTTTGTAAAAAAAAAATATAAGTATAAGACGTGCAAAAGAACCCCCCAAACACCCCCCCCCCCAACCCCCAACCCCCCCCCCCCACACACCTAGATACAACACAAGAAACCCTGTATAAAAAAATAAAACAGAAAAATTCAATTACAATAATTTTATTTCAAAGTTATTCATTTCTTTAGTAGATATCATTCTATATGTATAAGCATTGACAGAGGGACAAACACGGACCCCTGGACACATCAGAGGTGGGATCAGGTGCCTAGGAGGAGTAAGCATCCCCTGTCGACCGGTCACACCCGCCATAAGCCCTATATGTTGATCAGATAAACGGAGTCATTCATTTTCAAAGAGGGATGAATCCCGAATCTCAAATGTGCTAATTCGTATGGTACTTTATCCGATTCATGATAATGTTTTTTTATTTTTGCATGTCAGATTAGTTTTTTGATCCTTAACAAGTGGCCGACTCAGGAGAAAATCGATTACTTGCATGCACTCACCAATCGAGAGCGACCTTGTTCTGGTCTCTAGGGTTGAATTCATGGTCTGCACGCCAAGACGTCAAAGTGTAGGTGTTCTTTTGAGCACACTCATACATCTTCAATGATAACACACATCTAATATATTGATTTAAAACATTTACAATTATTCTCTATCGTGTCAATAATAAAGGTATAAATGTGTATTTATTTCTCAATGTAAGCAATGGCTGTATCAACATAACAAAACAAAACAACCCATGTATTACGAAATATGTAAATAATAAATGTCAAGATCATTTGCATATAGTCCTGTGTTTCGGAAGCTCACTTTACAACCGGCAGGTCTCCGGTTCATTTCTCAATCTCTTTGATCGCGTCAAATCTAAGGCGTTTAACATAAGTAGTGTCTACTCCATTGCCAAACGCAAAACATTAGAAGCAAACGTCATGCGTCATTAGGGAATGACATTTTTACTCCTGAAGTCCCATGTGACATTAAGCGCTAGCAGATGAAGAATCCTCACCTATATTCCTAAATGCCATGCATAGGTCAGAAATTTCCTTGTACGTCACCTGCAACTGCAGACGTGTCTCTATCTGCGACAAATTATGAAAGGGATGTAAAGCAAAAGTGAAATAAAAGCCTTCTTGATATTAATGTTGATAAAACATAGATCTAAAGTAGTACTTCACCTATAGCTGATGACGTCTTAATACGAAAAATCCACGAAGGAACGTCAAATGAAGAAAATAAAATCCACCTAGCAAACTATGTGATCATGAATATTTAGACGTGTACTTTGACATACGCTCTAGATTTAGAGTATAAACTGTATAATTATAACGTTACATGTGTACCTGTAGCTCGATGATTCAGTGCACCAATGCTGCACCCTAGTGGTATATTTGATTGATTGTATATTGTTTAATTTTTCACTCATATAGTGTACTATTTTGTAATTCTTATTAGTATCGTTACGTAATTCTTTTTCTATAACATTGTATTCTATATGTTTGTATGCCAACACATTTGATGAAGCTAAATAAACCATTTTATATCAAACAGAATGAATCCACATTAGCAATGCAAATCCATACTTATGAAAAAGTGAAGATAACGAACAGTGATGAATCTCATAACTGTACTATACAGTGGCCGATCTAGAGGGGGTTATGGGGGTTGCACTTTTGACCACGTTTGGTCTTCAATCCCCTCTCCCCTGGCCAGAAAACATAAAACTTGCGTTGTACCCCTCCTCAGAACATCCCAAATCCACCCCTGTTATAGATCTATATCTATACTCCTTGGTTCAATAAAGAGTCGCAGATTAGTTTGTATCAAATACTTGAGGCACTGATGCATAAAAGGCAAACACGATGCATAAACCTAGCCTGAACGAATAAATTACCAAAACGAAAGTACTTCCCAGCCTGGGAAATACCGGGATGGGACAATGCATATAGATTTCTTCAGAAAAGGCACATACGGGAATTCAAAGTGAAAGGTAAATCATTATTTATATGCGTCGTTTTTCTAAAAAACAACAAATCAAGCGAAATATCGTTACATTTCAGTATTATTTGAATAACATGATTATCAAGTTTGTACCAGTGGCTACATATCAAAAGAATCGTGGTTGAACATATTTTTGTTACTAGTAGTATAAAGAGAAAACTTATCTGAACGTCAATGAATCTATATTATGCATCTTAATACTAAAAATGGATAACTGATTATAACAGGAAATATGTGTAATACATATATGTCCCCCATGATGCAAAATTGAAAAAGGTTATACTCATACAACATTTACTTGATTGAGCACACAATATCTTCCTATGTCCAAAGTGGATTGACCATGTGACCTAAAATCAATAGGGGTATTTTCGTTATGATGTACCATTGTACCAAGTGTGGTGTCAATCAAGCAAAGAATTCTTGAAATATTGGAGATAATATACATGTATTACTATGTCTAGTTTAACCCTTTGCCTTTGACCATATGGACCGAAGTTTGATAAGGGTCACCTACTCCTTATGTCTACCACGTTTGGTGTCTCTCAAGCAAAGGGTTCTCAGGATATTGAATGGACAGTATATTCATATGTCCAGTTTGACTCTTGACCTTTTAGCATGTGACCTCAAAATCAGTAGGAGTCATCTACTCCTTAAGACGTACCAGTGTACCAAGTTTGATGTCTGTCAAGCAAAGGGTTCTTAAGATATTGTGCAGACATTATTTTACTATGTCCAGTTTGACCCTTAACCTTTGACCATGTGACCTCAAAATCAATAGGGGCCATCTACGTAAGATGCACTAGTGTGCCAAGTTTAATGTCTGTCAATCGAAGAGTTCTCAATGTATTGAGCAGATGTTATCTTCCTATGTCCAGTTTGACCCTTGACATCTGACCTCAAAATAAATAGCGGTCATATACTCCTTACGATGTACCAGTGTACCAAATTCGATGTCTGTCGAGCAAAGGGTTCTCTAAATATTGAGTGGTCAGTGTATTCCTATGTCCAGTTTGACCCTTGACATTTGATAATGTGACGTTTAAATCCATAGGTGTCATCTACTTCTAAAGATGAACCAGTGTACCAAGTTTGATGTCTATAGAGCAAAGGATTCTCAAGATTTTAAGCGGACAGTATTTTCTCATGTCCAGATTGACCCTTGACCTTTGACCATGTGACCTCAAAATCAATAGGGGTTATATTATTCTGAACATGTACCAGTGTACCAAGTTTAATTTCTGTCAAGCAAAGGGTTCTCCAGATATTGAGCGAACAGTATATTCCTTCGTTCAGTTTGACCTTTGACCATGTGACCTCAAGATCATTAGAGGTCATCTACTCCTCACAATGGTTCAGTGTACCACTTTTAATGTCTGTCCAGGAAAGGTTTCTCAAGATATTGAGCGGACAACAGCTTCCTATGTCCAGAGTAGATTGACCATTGACTTTTTAATCTGAAAATCAATAGGGGTCCCCTTTTATTCGTAACCAACCCACATATGAAACATAATTACGATGAAGTGAATGGTTCTCAAGATATTGAGCGGACAACAGGTGGTCTACTGACCGACCGACCAACCAACCGACATACCAACCGACCGACAGGTGCAAAGCAATATGCCCCTCTTCTTTGAAGGGGGGGGGGGGCACA
The DNA here is from genome assembly GCF_947568905.1 of Ostrea edulis. NCBI lineage: Eukaryota > Metazoa > Mollusca > Bivalvia > Ostreida > Ostreidae > Ostrea > Ostrea edulis. The sequence goes on along the minus strand of NC_079170.1, from coordinate 85,219,381 downwards.
AAAAGAGGTTCATAAACTACATGATGTACATGCATTAGTTTTGGTCCATGCGTCTAAAATTACACAAGTTTAAGTATTACATTGACGTATAGATAAGGATGTATTGTGACAGGGGATGATTACTCTTCCAAGGCACCTAATCCCACCTCTGGTACATGTATATCCAGGGGGTCTATATTTGCCCAACTCCTTGTTTTGTATTCCTTATAGGAGTTATGAGATTGATCACTGTTTGTTATCTTCACCTTTCATCAAAATCGAGACAGAATATCCCATTACGTGTCGATGCGTTTCACATTAAACCTCGGCCACAACTGGCCGTACTTCCACTTCCGGGATTTAGGTGTACAACAAAAACAGGAACGCAAGGGTCTTGCACGGTCTTCTTGCAAAATGTCGAACAAGTCTACTGCCCATTAGCATGCATGAAAGACATTGAAAAACAAACTCGACGATTTCACAAGAAACGAATAGAACACCATGCCCCTGGTGTAACCGTGAATTTTGTCGCCAGTGAGAAGCGTCCCTCTTAATAGAATATGTAGGAAAAACACTGGCTTGTGCGCATGCGTGGGATTTACTCGCTCTAAAGCGAAGCGGTGCTCTTTTATATTTGATTCTCTAGTAAAACCTTCATATGAGTGAAAAAGAGGAACATTAAACAAAATACAATCAATCAAGCTATTCCATAGTAATATAGCCCCAAGTCTCAATTTACAGTGTCATATAAGATATGCATGCACTCTAACTTTAAAAATAAAGGTTGGTTGGTTGCATGTTGTAAAATAAAAATTAATAAAAACAAAACACTATACATGTGTTTATCGAAATTCTAACACTAATATTTCATTGTATGTGATTTATGTTTATTTTCCCTGCTACATTTGTACAAAAGCATAGGTAGGCGTGCGTTCGTGTTGCTGGTGTTGAAGACAACCCGTAGTCCAAAACGTAGTCGACCGCAAAGTGGACAAACGTTTTCTCGTGTCTCTGGAGTAAAACGGATGCTCGTACATGCTACACCTTATTCTTCGGGTTTAAAAGCAGCCCGTACTCGCACAGCATGTCATTTAGAATTAGACTTGCACAAAGAAAATATCGCTGTAAAGAAAAGTAAAACAAGCAGGAGGAGGGGGGGGGGGGGTATAAACAAGAGGCACACAGGCCTTATCGGTCACATGAATACTAGTGAAAAGTATCACTACTCCAAAGGGCTATGGAATCTAGAAAAAAAATTCCTGTTCTGAATATCTAAGCTAAATACTAATGTTCAGCAACAGCATAAAACAAGATATGCTTTGAAAACTTCAATACCCCTAAAAGTGCATACACTGATCAAAGGCTTTACATTCATAATATATTATGTGCATAACAGTAAAAGATACGACTAATTTGGACCCATCCTAGAGTCAAAACGTTGGGTTGTGAAATTCACCATTTTTGTACATCCTTCTCTGTTATTCCTAAGTATACATTCAGATTTAATACATCTTTCAAATCATTATAATTTTGACACCACATTGAAACCAAACCCTTACCCCTAAGATCATGGAATTTACAATTTTCGTAAAGGATTGGCTTCTCCTTCTAAACATTCATTTAGTTTCAATTTAGCATCAATAGCTCTAAAGAAGATGTTATCTAAATATTTTACACATAAACATTATATACTAAGTTTGATTCCACCCTGGGATCAGAACCCCTACCCCGGGGATCATGAAATTTACACTTTTGATAGAGGCTTCCACTCTCTACATCACTATGGATTTGGTTTTTCTTACACTCCTGCGGTTCTAGAGAAGTAGTGCAGGGGTGCAGGAGTCCTGAAATATACAACTGATGCCCCCTTGTTCCAAAGATGCTACATATCAAATTTGAAAAGATCTGAAATGGTAGTCATCAAGACGAAGTTAAAATTTTCTATTGTTCACATATTTAGTAACTGACCATTTAGCCCCACCCTGATACCAAAACCTCACACTCCTGGGATCATCAAATTTACAATGTTGGTAAAGGACTACCTGCTCTTTTTAAATATCAAATGACAAGTATTCTAAATGGGAACAGGTTTGTCTATGACAAACGTCTTCCCCAGGACATATATTTGCCAAGATCAGTTGTTTGTACGAGCTTTAAATGTCTCATCTATCACAAAAGTCAATATTCAAATAAAGAGAAGCCTATGTGTACAAATTGCTGGGGCGAGCATTGGATATACTAGTGTACGGAGACCAAACATTGTAGCATCTGTCTGCAGGAAGGTCATGATCCAGGATCTGAATTATGTGATGCTTATGCAGAAAACCAGAAGGAATTCGTGTCTTTTGCTGGTTCTGAGAATCCTCTTTCCAACCTTTTTCCGTGATCCCTACATGTATTCGGTGTAATCTCGGCTGCGATTCGGCTTGGCTGAATATTTGGACTGACGCCTTCACCGAATCTCGGAGCAGTTCTTCATAATTCATGTCTGGACATTTACTCTCAGTTTCTGTCGGATCTAACAATTAATGTGCACTAAGGTGGCACTGCTGTTTACTTCAAATAAGTGATTTGACTGTTAAACTAACTCTCTATCACTTTTGTTGCATTACTTACCGTTAAATTATGTAAATGCCATAAAAGAAACTATCACTAAGTTTTCCATTCAAATGATGACTTCCATGGTGCAATATTTATCTCCCGAAAATGAAGAGTTTCAATAGTTTTTTTCTTCACATTAACGAAAGACAATACGGTATGTGGAGATACAATGTATCAATAACTAGATAATACAGACTATAGGAACTCTTCAGTTTCAGGAGATAAAATGCTGTGCCATGGAAGTCATCATTTGAACGGAAAATTTGATGACTATTTTCATTTTGGATTTTCATACCCAAACGGTAAGCAATGCAAAAGTAACCTAAATGCACATTAATTGCTAGAACCGGTCGAAGCTGCGCGGATACGTTAAGGCAGGTTATGAAAATTTTTACTGGGATAAAATCCGCGAAACAATGTGACGTCATAATTGAAATAAGTATATCACTAAGTATATATTCAATTCCGATTTTATTTTTTATTTAAGTTTTATTTATGCATAAAATAAACCATGCAGCTACTAAGATCCAACGAATTCGAAATGCTATACTGCTGTTGTGTAATTTCTGTCTGATCGATATGAAAGTAAACTGATGACGTCATGACTATACATCGAGTGACGTTGACACATGCAAGGAATTTGTTTATGTGTGTCATGCAAATATCGACAAAATGTGGAGTATTTGAAATATATGACATCGGATATATGGAATATATATGTAAAACGCTGAGAATTTATTGATATTAAGAAGGTATGTTGATATCATTGTTTAACTGAGAAAACATTCCATTTAGCATTTCGATCCGATTTTCCTCTGTCACAGACTGAAATAAAACAGCAAAAGTAGCACATTAGCCCGCATACTTTTAGAGACTTTTTATACACCGTTTGAAAGGTCATAAACTAATGTACACGGCAATTACTGATAGAATCCTCTGTTAAGAAAACTTTTAAAGAAAACTACATAGCATCATGCAAAATGTAAAACATGAGCTAGATGGTTTCGTGTTTAAATGTTCAATAATTATTTCTTATTGAAAGTGGTAGGATTCTAGCAGTAATTCTGATATACTATGGGTATTTTACCGTCATTATCGCCAGTTAGACCAATATTTGATTCTTGGGATAATGTGTTACTTTTACATTTTCTATTAAGGTACCTCCATGATCTATTTATAACAGTCATGCAATGACGTCATACGGAAGCACATGTTTGTCATGTTGTTATGATACAAAATGTTCTCATGTAAACAACCAAAATAGTTTTTAAGAGTTAGTAGCTCCCTCTCTCTATGTAAGACAGATTTCAAAAATTATGCAGTTTATGTGCATAAATGAAGCATGACCTGCCTTAACATACACGCGTACCTGTAAATTTCCAGACATGAATTATGAAGGACTACTCCCAGATTCGTTGAAGGCGTCAGTCCAAATATTCAGCCAAGCCGAGATTAGTATTCGGTGTTCACCATCAATCCCGGAGTACGGAATTCAGTATGTCAAGGTCAAGGTCATTCGAAATGTAGATATCCAAAGAGCAAAGGCTATTTAGGATGCAAACTAAGCCTTAGAATATACACGTATTTATATATCACTGGTGTCTTTCCTCAACTTTTTAGCTTACATGGATAGTTTGTCTGTAAATGCTCGAGGATTAAATGCGGACAAAAAAAGAGTTAAGTTATATACATGGTTAAACAGGGGATGTTTACTCCTCCTAGGCACCTGATCCCACCTCTGGTGTGTCCAGGGGTCCGTGTTTGCCCAACTATCTATTTTGTATTGCTTGTAGGAGTTATGAGATTGATCACTGTTCGTTATCTTCACCTTGCATGAATATAGATATTATCTTTTTACAAGAAACGCACTGTGTTGAGAAAAAATGTATTTAAATATAACTCAAGATGGTTCGGTAAATCGGTTCATTGTTTTAGTGATTCACCTTTTAGTAGAGGTGTTAGCATTCATTTTAAAAATAATTGAAAAACACGCATCATTGGACGGAAAAAGCAAAATACATGGTAAAGTTTTTTCCTTTGTAATAATTTACGCACCAAACACTATAAAAGAAAGATGCAGATTCTTTAAAAAAAAACTACAAAACATCCAACATTTAAAGGTCATATGTGGTGTAATTCGGAGGATATCCCTAGTAGTAGAATCAATTATGTGTTTTTGAATAAAAATTTACATTCGATTGAAATAATATAATCATACGAAAAATTTCAGGTTTAAACTTTGGGAAAAGAATGTCTGACCATAGGTAATTAAAAATTACGTTTAAGATAGACACAGATGGAAAATCGATATTTGAAACTTAATAACACTCTTATAAATGATGTAACCTATAAAAAATTCTTAAAATTATCATTGAGATACATATTGAAGAGTTAGACCCATTAGATTAGTGGGAAAAGTTCAAATAAAATCTCGGGAGTTTTCTATTCAGTTTTCGAAAGAATCAAATCTAAATACAAAAAATAAGATGAAATCAATAATTACAAAAAGAAGTAAATGAAATACAGGAGCTTGAATCTTATAGATACGAATGCAAAACATAGTCTAGGGTAAGAACTAGATGAGTTATATGACAAAAAATGTAAAGGTGTCTTCGTGAGGTCACTATCAAAATGGATACTGAAAGGCGAAAAATGTTCAAAATTCTTTCTCAATTTAACGAAAAGTAGGTAGAAACAAAGTGGCATAAAATAATTGAAAGCTAATGAAGATACTCGCATAGAATACAACGATATTGTGGGTGCTATGTGTGATTTCTACAAAAGTCTATACTCGTCTGATAATATACTAACGGAAAAAAGAAACTGCATTATTTAATATATGAAAAAATAACAAAAAATAAAAATGAACAAATTTTATTTTTTGTAATACTGTTAAAAATGAATTCGTTACATTTCATAATCCGTTAATGTTAACGTCGAATAACGTCAATTTCAGCACACTCGAAAGACTCTGGTATTCGAACTTGAATTAACAAAGTTAATAACGCTGTGTCTGTATGAAGGGTATCACATGGCGCTGAATAATTTCGTCTCGATAGCGTACGCCGGTGAGATTTCCATTGACAATTTGTAGAGAGCTCCTTCCACGTGCTGTTATTCTACCCCACACCATAACGCTACCTCCACCGAATTGTCGACTTTGCACAACACAAGCGTCCTGGTACTGCTCCCCAACGCGACGATACACTCTACAACGGCCGTCACTGCTATCCAAATGAAATCTGGATTCATCAGTGAACATAATAATGGCCCAGTTCTGTATTCTGAATCGCAGATGTCGTCTGTACCACGCTAGTCTAGCGATACGATGACGTTGAAGCAGTATTCGGCGCACCGCTGGACGTCGTGATATAATGTTGTGCTCGCGCAAACGATTACGCACAGTTCTTGGACTGATTGGTCGAAGTCCAGGAATGTTACGAGCAGTCAAACTTGCTGTCTGGAAACGATTTCTCAGGTGCACAAGTCTAATGTGGTTGTCCTGTGGACGCGACGTCACACGAGGACGCCCATAACTTGGTCGATCCTGAGTGTTACCAGATTGTTGGAAACGTCTCCACAATGATTGGAGGGTGTTCCGATGAACTCCAAAGTGTCTTGCTACGATATGTTGTGCCATTCCAGCATGAAGCATCCCAACAGCACGATTACATTGGTTTTCCCTGAGTCGTGGCATGACAGAAGGGTACATTTTGTCAAAAACTAAAGTGCTTTTCTTAACGAATAGTGTCCAAACAAACCTTTTACACTTCTTACTCCAAACAGTATTGGCCAGTAAAACTCGTGCGTACGAACACTTCAATAAACAACATGTGTTCACTAACCATGGAAAAGTCCATGCATCTGAGTCGGGTACCATATTGTTAAAAAACACCACCTTTATCGATTGTTTAGATTTTATCAATATCAACAATAAATATAGAAATATTATTCTAAATTTTATAATGCACAGTTTCTTTTTTTTCGCTAGTATATATCAGATGAATGCATAGATAATTATCTATCGTGTATTGATTTAGAAAATGTGAGAACGATGCAGACTATTGTGAGCATTTTCCATCTCTCGAAGAATGCACTGAGGCTGTAACAAATTTAAAAACTAACAGCTTTCCAGGACTGGATAGTCTTACAAACGAATTTCACCAATATTTTTGGAATGATATAAAAGACCTATTTTATAAAGCGCTTAAAGTAATATTTAATAATGGTGAAATGACTTTTCACAGAGCTGCTGTTATCTCCCTCCTGTATAAAAAGGAGGTGAAAAGAACCCTAAATACTATCGACCAATGTCGCTCGTATGTCGCGAGGCATAAGACAGGGATACCCTATTTTGGCAATTCTGTATCTATTTGTTGCAGATATATTAGCCTTAAAGATAGAGACAAATGATAAAATTTTAGGAGTTTAACCCTCTAAATTCAGTAAGGAGTATAAAGCTCTTCATCATGGAGATGATCTGACACTATTTCTTAATAGTATAGAATCTTTAAAGGAGGCTGTAAAACAATCACTGAATTTTACAAACATGCAGGATCAAACCTAAATGTGGATAAAACCGAATGTAAATTGACAGGTCCGTGCAGGTTACATTGTAACATAGAAAATTTGAGGGAATAAAAGTAAATGAATCATCTGTAATATGCCTTGGAATATATATTGGTGTAAATAAAGAAGAATGTTACAAAAAATGGATTGATAAAGTTTAAAAAAGTAAAAAGTTTTTGAGTCGTGGAAAAAGAGAAAACTTACAATTTTTGGTAAAACTGAAACGATTTATACTTTAGGCATAAACAAATTCATTTATGTTGCATCTATCTTACCTCTTCCTAGTGAAACGTTTATTAAACAGCTATGCAGATTTATTTCTAATTTTCTATGGCGGTCAAAAGATATAATGAAATAAAAAAAAACAACACAACATTAATATTGATTGGTAAAATAGAAGATGGTGGTATTGCAGTGATAGATGTACAATCTAAATTCCACGCATTAAAAGCTGCCTTAAGACCACGATTTATAAAACTATGACGTCATCACTTTATCGTTCCCACCTTGATCACCTATGAAGACGTGAAGATGTAAATTTAGAATATATGCTTAAGTTGAATTATACTGATTTAAAGAACTTTGATATATTTACCAAACTTCCACAATTTTATAAAGAGGTGTTTACTTACTATAATCAATGTAAAAAAAAAGTCCCCAATTTGCAAAAAATGATCAGTAATGAAATAGTACAAAACCAATTTCGAACAATAAGCATTTTTTGTTTAAGGTAGCTACTGATAACTTGCCCCCCCCCCCCCTCAATCACTATTGATTTTTTTTTCAATTTTATTCATTATAATATTTGGACTTCATCCTAAAACACAAAAAAAATCGACAAAAGTAATCAGGTTAATTTTCGAGGTGAGCGAGATTGAAATTCCTTCTTTTACAGCCTCAAAAGGCGAACAAATGCCCAAATTGAGCAAATTAACACAGAAGCCAATAAAAAGTTATTGACACCAGACATATTGTTTGTCATGTATAGTTATGTAAATTAAACACAAAAAGATACAAATCAAAATCAACATTAATAAGAAATTCAAAATGAATCTAAGGAAAACATTGGGATGATTCGACTTGGCAATTGGCCAAATTTACCCTAAATATGGCGTTTCCAAACACTATCAGGCATAAAGTTTCTGGAAAAAAAAATCTGCTCATAAAATTTCTGATTTTATTCAAGTAATATCTAAAATATTGAATAGAAAAAATATACCAAATGAGGTTTAATCTGAAACTATGTCAGATTTTGTAACCTACCCCCTCCCTTCCAGAAATGAATTTTAAGAGAAGAACTACTGACCTTACCATAGCTTAAATGATTAAGCATACCCAAATCAACACTGAGCATTTAACATCACAATACAAGACGTTTCTATGAGCCATTTAAGAATGTTCTATAGTGTGTGCTATTGCAGTTGACCTTTTTTCACGCACAATGATTGCCTAAATATTTAGTTATTCTTCATACAATTTCTTGTAATAACTGGACCCAAAATATTACTTATACATATTTTTTGAAAGAAATTGATATTACTATACAGTATAATACACCAAATATGTTTAAATAACGATTTCATATTTCAATATATAATTAATATCAATTTAAAGAGACCCATTGACTGCCCATGAATCACTAAGTCCATCTGAACCATCTTGCCCTCACAGATAAGTGGGTATTTCATAAGTTTAAGATTCCTAATTGTAGTTTCAAAATGAACCAAAAACTCACTATTGGATAACTGAGAATGCATGTATATTGCATTAAGTAACTGCAATTTCCCCAGATGAACATCTATGTTCACTGTACTTTTAAGGGAGGGGGGTGAATCAGTTCCATTATGAAACTTTTCTAACAATTTGATGTACATTAATGTACATGTATCAATGATGTATGTTTCAACTAATTTTGAATTACAAGGAAAATTCAAACACATTGATTGAAATTATGAAATTGGTATTCTATCATGTGCACATTTTTTACTAATATATCTAAGAAAGACTAACCAACAGTGAAACCTTTACATTTATGCAATATTATTGTCTTTCAGAAGGCTTGTAGATGTAATACACGAGTACATGTACTTGTTTTCCCTTAAATTCACAACTTAGTTTAAAGTATGTTGTACAACATCCACTGCTCTGAGCTCATAAGTGAATTAATGTTTTTCATCCAAGTCCCAAAATTTGTGGAGTTTTGGGGGTCCAGGGAATATGTCATCATCACTGTAAATGGAGTACCTGTTCAAAATATAGATACATATATTTCAATATAGAAAAAAAGATGAATATCTGATATACTCAGAATTGTCTTTACAAATGCTGTCTGTTGTTAAAATGAAAAAGAAAATTATCTAAAGAAAACACAGTACCTCTCTTGCTGTTGAACTTGTTGACTCGAAACCCACTTCAACCTGTACTAGGTCACCTACACGTTTGTCAATGCAGTGTTTTACGAGACAAACGTCTAGGAGCATTCTACGATAAACATTTACACTCCATAACGAGGCTTATCCGAATTCTGATAAAGCAGCTGATTGGTTGATGCATAACGATGACGGACGCAGTCGAACAGAAGATAAACAAAGTTTTATCAGATTTTAAAATCGAATTCTCGCTGAAACCTTTACAGAAAGAGTGTTTATTTAAATTAGCAAATAGGTCAGACATGTTGGCAGTATTACCAACAGGCTATGGGAAATCGCTATTGTATACGATTCTACCGCAATTAATGTTTGAAGAAGACCTGCATAGTAAACTAGTTCTTGTGAAGTCAGTATAATTCTGGTCATATCGTCACTGGTTTCTCTAATGAAGGACCAAGTTTCGAACTTGCAAAAACACAACGTTTGCTTTCTTTAGAACAAGCGACACATAAACTGACATTTGGAACAACAGCTGTGGTCTTTGTTTTCTTCGGTGTCGCCATTTCCATTTTTTGATAGCGACCCCTCGCGGTGTAACATTTTTAAATAGAACGCTCCAAGGCGTTTGAGTGGTAAGTCAAACGGCTTGCGTGACCTAGGCTACCTGTACTGGTCCTATCTAACCTCCATTGGTCCTCAGGCTGATGCCTAGGAAAAAGATCATCATAACTGATATTGGCATAGTTAGGCTTATTATACCATTGAGTAATTAGACTGTGTCAGACAATGGGAATTTTGAAATTGTATCTCAACACATATTCAGTGAAAATTTAAATACTGATGTTTTAAAATTATATATTGCAATATGAGATGACATATTATATGTTTTCATAAACTGCCATAGACTCTGATCATATCTGTTTTATTTACAAAATGTGGGTCAGGAGAAGGACACACATTTAGTATACATATCTTACTTATATATACATGTACAATACATTCATTTGCCTATGAGGGGGCACATGCAGGCTTGTCATCAATTTACATAATTTTTAGAAAGGTTTTGTCAACCTACATGTTTGTGTGAACTACGAAACCTCAGTTTTGATATACATGTATTTCTTAGGTCACTGAAATTTTAAATTTCTAAGTAATAGTATGCATACTATTATAGCCTAGAGAATTATAATTCAATACATGCCCCTCCCCCTTTCCACTCTCTATCCGGTTCCCCTATACCCCTACATAGTACATGTAGATCGATACAGATATTTGTTTTTCATTACTTTGATACATGTAGTTCAAGGTACGTTATTTTCATAATAAAAGAGACAAACTTGTGAGAGCCCATGTTTACAAATGTGGAATACATATACATGACATCCGTTTACAATTACATGCACAGGTGGGAGTTATATTTTAGGCACACATGGAATACATAAATACATACAAAATAATACATCTACTATATGTCGTGTGTTTAAACTTACAGATGTTATTATAAATCGCGTTGTGAAATAGCAGAGGCAATTTGAGTTGAACTTTTGAATATTTTACGGCATTACTCACCAAACGAAACTATGTTGAATGCATCCACCAAATTCCTCTTCTTGGAAGAAACTTTGTTTAGCCTCTCAATGACTGTGTAAACAGTATTTAATCTCGCAGCATTCATCACTTGGACATTACGATGCATCAATCAACAACTTTGTTTGCGTAGTGCATCTACACATGGATTGGTGGTTTAACATTTCATTTGGCAAAAGTATCAAACAGACGAAACATTTGATCTCCCATTATTACAGACATTGACGTATACTTAATATTTGGTATGTACTGATTTTCTAGGAAAGTCAGTCACAGCAACTAAACACTTTCGGAACCCCTTTTTGTTTTTCAACTATTCTATGACAGAGTATGGAATTCCGGAAAATAAATTCACGTGAAAATACACAATTTTTACTGATCACGTGGTTGCTATCCGTCGCTACCTTAATAGCAGGCCTATATATTTTAGAAATTGGATAAACATATCAAATGTGTAAAAGATTTATTTAATGATAACAGTTTTGTGAACATTGATGAAAAAACAAGGTACGATTGTATACATAAAAAGGTCTAACATTTTTCTCTCTATAAAATGTGTCTGGCATTAACCTTAATCTGTGTTTTAAGAAAGTAAAATATATGCCAGGTATACTATGTCAACAAAATCAGAATGATATTCCTAATTGGATAGCATTATAACATCATGAATAAGAAATTTCCCGCCTTTTTTTCAAAATAAGCCTGAAAACTGTCAAATGTCATACAGATTATTGCTCAGGAAAAGATGTGCGCATTTGTCGAGCAAAACGAAAATGATGTATATTGTGTATCATTTGAAGATGAAAAACATACTTGAATATGAATTTGCTCGAAGCATGCGCTGTATGTTTTCTGAAAGGAAAACCACCTGAATTTGTGGATATTTTCATTGAAAATGGCATTTTTGCAATTTTATCATTTTGCTGATCAAACTGAGCGGATTTGGGGTTTGCTAATCTATTCTTTATTTGAATGCCAAGGTTTGAACTCCAAGTGAAATCATCGATATTTTGTGCCAAATGACTTGCAAAGAAAAGGGAGAAGAAAAAAGAACCAAATGTGCTTTGTAAATATAAAAAAAGTCAAATCAGATTTTGAATACATTAGAGAGAAAAAATCATGGACACGAATAAATATTTATAAACATTAAAGATAAAAGATATTTCAATTTTCTTAATGAATATTGTATGGTTGAAAAACAAACATGTAATTTTTTCTATGAGTAAATTATTTTTATTATACTTTCATGTAAAATACTCAAATCTGATTGGTCGAGAAGCATTTGGAAAACATATTGTTACCCTCTGAGAACAGAAAACATGCGCTTCAGGGTGATAGTATCTAGCAACGGGCAACAGTACATGACAACGGGTGATATTATAAAAAAAATATCACATGCGTCAATTTTACGCGCGTACGGTTCGCCGTAGATTGTTAGACGACGTCGTTTGAGCGTTTGTAATAAACGCGAATACCCGTATCGATATACGAGATATCGCATGATAGTGATTGATCAAATGTAAACAGACGTAAGTTTTTCCTGCTTTGTTGTTTATATAACATTCAGTATAATAAAACAAGTATTGCATGTAGTTGAGGGTAACATTGAAGATTTTCAACCCTCGAGAAACCATTGTCAACCTCGGCTACGCCTCTAGGGGTAAAAATGTTCAATGCTACCATCAACTACATGCAATATTTAAATAATATCACATACGCACCACAATTTGTATCACAAAGAATATAATGTTAGTAAAGAAATGTAGAAAAACATTTATAAACAGAAAATCAAATTGGGTTTAGATAGAAATATTATTGAATTTAATTATAAACTGATGCATAATTTACTTTCCTGTAAAAAGTACATGTTTAAGTGGAAAAAAAAGAATGGTATAAGAAAAGTTTTCTGTGTCTAGAAATAGAAGTTATGAGACATCTTATATAAGAGTGTAAAAATATTTCATTGGTTTGGAACCAAAAAAAACCCAAAAAAACAAAACTCATCCTCAAAGCTGTTCGCCTCACGTTATTTTTACTCCCATCCTACGATTAGACCTTTTTATTGCTATCATTTTCTGCCTCTACAACCTTTACAACTCTCATCTACCACGAAAAAATACAGAGGACGCATGATCGAATGCTACCGGTTGTGACTGAGGCTTTGAAGTCGGTCATTCTGATCATGAGCAAACTTTCTCACGCTACGATTGCAAAAAAGAAAAGTAAATTAGCAGAAGTTGCAGTTAGATTAGTTATTCTGTGGCGTACATGGTTATAGTAAATGAGAATTGAAAGTGCCGGGTGGCGTATTCGATTGAAATGGTTTTTTTTAAAAAGTCCTTTTCTAGCACATGCTCTACCTGAGCAAGTCACATTTTACACTAGTATTCAAAAATCAAAACTTATATTTAGAGGCTAAACTTTCAATGTTACGTATATGTATAACATTTCCTTACCAAATAAGACATTAAGCCAAAATTCCTGACATGGATCGCATGAAGATAAATAATCAGTAATGGTGTCAAAAAGCAAAAATAAGCGATAAATATAAAATGCTGATAAATTTGTTATTTAACACAGGGAAAATAACAGAGATAAATAATCAGTAATGCTGTCAAAAAGCAAGTATATGCTATCAATATAAAATGCTAATAAATTTGTTATTTAACACAGAAGAAATAACAACAAGATAGACCAAACTAAATGTTTGGATCGTGATCTGTGTACTGTGATATATGTGTATACTGGTATATTGTTTAATCCCAGTTTGTCTTTAAATCACCATCAAATATTTTTATATAAATATAATAAAAGATTTTTAACTATTTACAGATCCAGCTTCTACCATACACAATGGCCACGCTGACCACCCAGGCACAGGAGGTCATCAACTGTGACCTTTGTGTCAAGCCTACCTATCAGTTCTGCAACAGGTGTCAACTCAGTTTGTGTGTGGACTGTGTTGGTAAACACGTGGATAAGCTCAAGTACCAACCACATGACATTGTTCATTTCAAAGACAGAAAGGTACGACTATATTTCCCCGAGTGTGAATTTCACCCAAATAAGATATGTGAAGCCCACTGCCAACAATGTGATATCCCAGTTTGTCTGAAATGCATTCTTGGTCGCCATAATGGACATAAATGTATAGATCTGTCCGGTATTTTCACCAAGAAAAAAGATATTGAAAAAGAAACTCAGGAAATTGAATCCACCATTATTCCTCTGTATAGGAAGAAAAATGAAGAATCAGTAAGCAAATTATCTATTACAATGGCCAAATTTGATGAACTGGAAATAGAAAAAGAAAAGCATAGAAGATTCTGGCATAAAGAAGTCGATTCTATTTTTAATAAGATCAGTTCTTTAATTAAGTCCATGAAAGAAAATCACATGGCTGCTCTAAAATCTTACCAATGTGAAATAAAAAATCGAATCCCAGGTATGATTAAAACAGTTCAACAAAACAAAGAGCTCCTCAATTCCAAAAAAATGTCTGAAGTCACCAACTACAAATCTAAACTCGAGGAATACAGGAACATGCCAGCTGATATTGATGTCAAACTGCCATCACTCAAAACGAACACAGTCCAAGGGAGAGAACTCAGCCTGGAATTAGGAGAATACAAGGCTAGCCTGACGAAGACAACTTTATCATGTCAAGCAGATGAAGCTTCCTATACAACTTTGCAAAAGTTATTAGACCAAGCAAAATCAATTACAACCATTCCTACCGGAGTTGATTCTCTATACAATGTTGCCTGTGTGGGAGTGGATGAAGCCTGGGTTAGTGGTGAGGATAAAACCATAAAACGTGTTCACATAAATGGGTCAATACAGAACACTGTCACCACCACATGTAAAACCTGGCCTAATGCCATTACAGTGACCACACAGGGAGAACTGGTATACAGTGATCATCCCAATAGAACTGTGAACATTGTCAGACACGGGAGAACAGAGACACTGATAACCACACCACAGGGCTGGCATCCGGGCAGACTCTGTTGTGCTAAGTCAGGAGACATTCTGGTCACTATGTATGATACTGGCAAAGGCAAAAATAAAATTGTCCGTTATCAGGGACACACAGTGAAACAAGAAATAGATAGAGATGAAGATGGAAAACCAATCTATAAAGGAGGGAAATACCCACTGCGTGTGGTGGAGAACAACAATGGGGACATTTGTGCTTCTGATAGTAATGCTAAGGCCGTGGTCGTGGTGGACAAGTCAGGAAAGGTCCGATTCCGATACGATGGTACACCAGCCAATCGAAAGGAGTCATTTAATCCTGGACATACAGCGACTGACTCCATAGGTCAGATCATTGTGACAGATTACAACAATGCCTGTCTACACATCCTGGATCAAAACGGAGAGTTCTTGAGATGTGTGGACAATTGTGGACTAGATAATCCCAATGGACTGAGTGTGGATAGTGAGGGGAGGTTGTGGGTAGGGTTAGTTCACTCAGGAGAAGTGAAAGTGATTCAGTACATGAAATAAACACATGGTATCACATATAGGCGTCATATAATGCCATAGTTCACACAGTGCTTTTGATACAGACGTGACTTGGTGATATTGATATGACAATGTTTCGTTTGTTCAATTTACAAATTGTGCAAGAACATATAATCATTGCTTTATAGAACATAAATAGCCCGTGGGCCATAACACTCACGTTTGCAGTTTCATTTCCCCACATCAAACATTAATTTTAAATCTTTGCACCAACCTTGCTATGGAAAGCTGGAAAATAACAAACTACATTATATATTGTATTCTTGTTATCCTGAAGAAGATTTTCAAATCATTTGCCCATATAGTCTTATCCCTACTGTGGCCCCATCCGGATGTCATGTTGTCAAGAAAGAAGATTCTACACTACATCAGAATGATAGCAAATCATTTTGATTAACTCCACCCTTGTGGTTTTATAGAATATTTTTGATACTTTTTAATATATATTCCTACATACGTGTAGAATTAAAAAGTCCGTCTTGTGACCTCACAAAATCCACTGGGCATGACATAAAAGCTACGCCTATACTGAATAAGGACGCTTGCAAATGATTTTACATGCTTTCCAAATTCGATACGTGAGAAAAGTTGTAGAGCAGTTTTCTAAACCTTAGTATGTACCATTTTAAACCCTAAATTGTTATTAAACCCTCAGAACCTACGACCATGTTACGAACAATTATGAGTCTATTATACATGAGTATGTTGGCATATAAATCTGACACATTGAATGCAGGGGATTCTTTACACTCTGAATAAGTTTTCGTCTATATGCATGTGTATGTCCCCTTCAAGACCAATGGAGCACTGAGTGAACCAACTCCAACTTACACTACATGATGATGTTTGCATGTAATTGTGACGCATCATATTTTTATGGTTCTTCGGAAAAAAGGTTATGCAAACTTCCTGAATTGAACATATTTCATTGTGAAGATATTATACACAAAATGATTGGACATATATTCTTAAAAGCGTCCTCTCCTAAACAACGGAATACAGAAAAGCTCATGTATACGAATAATGATATCATTGGTGATATCTTACACGAAGAAGTTTATACATAAAGATGTATAATCAACATTTTGTCCATCAACAATAGTAACTTTCATTCATATGTCGATTCCTCCTAGGCACCTGATCCCACCTCTGGTGTGTCCAGGGGTCCGTGTTTGCCCAACGATCTATTTTGTATTGCTTGTAGGAGTTATGAGATTGATCACTGTTCGTTATCTTCACCTTGCATCCCTCTGAGCTCGAAATAAAAGACAGCACAGAGTCGTCCACTTTCACTTTATACTTAGATATTTTATTGAAAGTAGACAGTAACGGCAAACTGACAACTAAACTGTATGACAAACGGGATGATTTCAGCTTCTCCATAGTCAATATCCCATATTTGTGTAAGAATATTCCATCATCACCTGCATATGGTGTTTGTATCTCAACTGATTCGATAAGCAAGACCTTGTTTTCTGTATGGTCAGTTTTTAAATCAAGTCAAGTGAGGGGGAGAGGGGATAGTAGTGTAGTAACTGGCAAACAAGTTGATGGTACAGGGGTTTCAACAGTATCGACTAAAGTCATCATTTCGCAAATTCTATGGTCGTTATAACGATCTAGTCTGCCAATACAACCTATTATTGGGTCAAATATTGTCTGACGTGTTTCATACCTATTGTTAGACTGTTCTTAGGACACTGAGTTTGACTGGGGATAGCTCCGTTTATCTAATGAGGATATAGATCTCACGGCGGGTATGACCGGTCGACAGGGGATGCTTACTCCTAGGCACCTGATCCCACTTCTGGTGTGTCCAGGGGTCCCTGTTTGCCCCACTATATATTTTGTATTGTTTATAGGTGTTATGAGGTTGATCACTGTTCGTTATATTCACCTTTCATAGATATTTATGTGTACAAATAATATACTCAATATATTGGAGTGCTGGAATGCGTAAAGGTCAAACAGAATTAAAGTAGAAATGACCAGATCTCTTTAAAAATAAGTGTGGAATATATCTTTTTTTATATTTTCTATATAATACTAATGGATTTATCTCATGAGAAGTAATACTCGCGTATCCACTATGTGTAAATGTTCCATTTTGAAGACGACATTGAATAAATCGTTTCTTGGAGTGGAATATTTTCAAACGAGAAAAGAAGCGTTAAACATATTCTTTTTTACCAGAAGAGCACGATGGATTTGACATACTGTGTTTGTATCTATATAAATATTCGTTTAGAATACAACTATGTCTTAGTCTAGTATGCATTACATTACAATAATGTTCTCCATGAAAGAAATATATAGAGGATGCGTGGTTTTAGACAATTGCTAATTCTAGATTTTCAAGCTTTCAGAATCTTGCGTTGAACACTCAACCCATACTTAAGAAGCATATTCCAATGAGGTCTTTAAAAAGTAGTGTATAAAGGTTATAACGTTTTAGAACTGACCTTGAACTTTAGTTGTTGTTTTTAGTAATCCCATTTCCTCATTAGCGTTGGTACCTAAGTATTTGTGTGTTGACTCTAAATCTCAATAAAGACTATGAAATTCTAAACATGGTAAATAAGGATTTTTTTCAATTAAAGAATATTGTCTTAGTTTTAGAGTTAAATTTCATGAACACTTGCTTAGACCACAAGTCAAATTTGTGCAATTTAGTTGTTGGATATTACATGTATATATATATATATATATATATATATATATATATATATATATATATGCAAGGTGAAGATAACGAACAGTGATCAATCTCATAACTCCTACGAGCATTACAAAATAAATAGTTGGGCAAACACGGACCCCTGGACACACCAGAGGTGGGATCAGGTGCCTAGGAGGAGTAAGCATCCCCTGTTGACCGGTCACACCCGCCGTGAGCCCCATATACTGATAAAGTAAACGGAGTTATCCGCTGTCAAAATCAGTGTGCCAAGAACGGCTTAACAATCGGCATGAAACACGTCAGACAGCATTTGACCCAATGCGAGGTTGTATTGACGAACTAGATCGTTAATCAGGTAAACGGAGTTATCCGCAGTCAATATATATATATATATTTAATGATTCATAATTAAGCATTGTATTTCTATGTTAAACTCATACAATTAAGCTTTTGAACCATTGAAGTAAATTATTGACAACACCATATGATTGCAACTTAAATAGAAGTTCCTCATGCCTCACCCACGCAAACGCTTTTGACAATTCACAGAAAATCATGTATTCCTTCACCTATAGCTTTCGCTGAGCTATCATAAATCGCAATAAGCGGATGTACAGTTAAATGATTCGATAAAAAGAGGCTTGGTATTGGTAAAAAGACTATTACAAAATGAAAGTAAATGGACATATACACGTATCTAAAATAGCAGGTTCCATAATTTTCCAAATACAGCTTAATAATGACACATATCTATAATTTAACAAAAATGGCGGGTAACCCTTTTCAACAATGGGAGTACATTAGATATAATCTACAATTTGGAAATGAACAATAATCTCATATGATTTGAGACACTAAAAATAGTAGCCTTTAACATTTTATGGCTGATACTATTCGGTCCTGTTGCTTTGTTTATCGGAGGAATTGGACTTATATTAATAATGCCTTGCTCCACAATTTCAATTCTATTGAGTACATCATTGCAGAATAAACAAAAATCAGAGACATTGGTTATTCGTCAAGTAGAGATCAAATAGACACAAAATAATTGTTCAAGGTTTCAATTTTATCACCACTGCTTTAAATTATACATAAATTTTCTGCAGCGGGGGTATTTCGGCCTGTGTATTAGTTTTAAATACATCTTTCAAAAGTTTCCAATACATTTTTGAGCTTTTAAAACATGTACCTGCGTCGAAAAAAAAATGGTTTCTACATTGTTAAAATAGGTCACCATGGCTAACTTTCTCAAATTGTTAACTTTGTATCGCAGTATTTTGAATTTATGCAAATCCAAGTTATTTTTTGTTTGATGTGGTTTTTACTTCCAAAATTTCGTTGTCGGAGTGTTTCTGTATATTCCTATGTAAAATTATCAAACTCTCCTCTTGCGTCGTAAAACCTCTCGAACATCCTAGTATGAAAAACAACCCCTGGGTCTACACTTAAACTAAATGATGATGTATATTGATTTGACATGTTCTACTTTCGGGTTCTCTTCTTTCCTAGGTATTAGTTTGCTTGAGTTCAAATTGGCCAGACGATAGACAGACGGACAACGGACAAATTCCGAACAGAAAAGCCCAAGTCCATCTCAGAAAACCTACATCAAGAGTGAAAACATCAAGACATTTTTTTTCTTTTAATATTTGTTAAATTAAAACCACGTGATGACTTACGTGTTAAGCAATTTTGTCACCACCACCCCCCACCCCCGGGTCCACCACATTAACATGTCTGCTCGTCTCCGCTATCAGCTTACCACTCGCTTTTGGAAATTTCCATCTGTCCTTCCATGTCTTCGAAATCTTGTAAAACATCCCACAAACGGTAAATGAATTCTATGTGGTCTTTAAGGCTATTTAATTGCATATACTCCATTTCTTAACATACAGTCTCAGAAATATAAGATATCAATCACCTTAGACGATTGATTTAAACCTGGGATTCCTTGAGCCTTAGCAATAGAACAAGGATGCAAATGGAGATGAAGGGACTGGTAAGTTTATTTCCGCTATTAGACAAACAATTAAAATTCTGATGATAAGGCTCTAGTAATAATTCAAAATTGCGAAAACTGAGCATATGCATGTACTGTGCATGGTTTCATCAAATTTTGTGGTTTTGTCTCAGAGCAAACGTGAAGCTCATCTGTAAATTCGTAAATAGATAGTTAAAAATGGTCTCCATCGATCGCTTGATCACAGGGTCTTGTTCTATCACGAAAAAAAACGTAACTTTGGGAAGAAACAATTATATTGAAATCACACATATTAGAACTTACAATCCGCTATTTCTCATCATTCATTAACATTGTGAATTCGTTGCAAAATACACACAAAATGAGCGAATCTACCAATTTTATCACCTATATTGGTATGGAAAACAAAACAAGAATAATCACTTAACTTTCTATATCATAATGAGACTGAGTAACAGTATAACCAACTGATATTGATATATCTTGTTGACATTTTAAAATACCTACCTGGCCAAGATCTTTCAAGATCTTTCAATTCACAAATTGAACTGTATTTACTCTATGAGATTGCACAACAGTGTGTAAGAAAACGTATTCCGTACGTATAGTAAGGTAGGCTTATCTCTGAACTTAAAAAAATGAATAGTGAAAGGAAATTAACTCGTGCTATTAATGATGTAACCACCCCCAATATAATATGAAACTAAACAAAAGGTCCAAGGGCCACAACGATCACCTGAGTCAGCTTGGCCATGATGTTGTTCTGTTCTTGCGATTTGTTTCAATCTTTATTCCCATGAAAAAGACCCTAAATCGGGGCGCCAACCTAGCCCTAAAGGGTCACGACAAGACCGCCCCTTAACATGGGATTGCCTCAATAACATGATGACTAACAGGATATTGCTGTTCTGAAAGTTAAAGTTGCAATGATAAATATCATACTCTGAAATGAAAGAACTTGTCATAATATATCTATGTGCAGAATATGAAAGTTCTATCTTGAATAAATCAAGATATATTGAATAGGGTGGGTTGTCTTAGAAATAGGCCATACTGTATGGTAAAAGTCACATGGTTAAAAGCTTTATTGCCACAAAAAGGTTTGATCGCTAAAAATGCACCCGTCACTCACCATATTAAAAGTTATGAGCAAAGTTAAAATTTCAGACAGACAACCAGGATAAAAACGATCTTCCCGTCCAAACGTCAGTCGCATGAGCATAAAAAAAACTTGAATACACATAACTTGAGAAGATTTCTATTTGGATATGATTTAGTGTGACGCAGCTGCTCTTGAAATTACTTTGTTTTAAATTGATTTTCTGCCTATTCCCATATAAAATTTTAATCTCCTATTGTGGCCCCACCCTACCTCTGGATCCCCTGAATTGAATAAACTTGAATTTCAATTATCCAGCAGATACTTGCTTATCAATATGACTAATCATGGCCATACTGTTGTTGGGATGAATATTCTTACGTATTGCTTCTCTGCAAATTCTTAAGTAAAACTTTGATCCACTGATAAATGTAGCGCCAACCTACCCCCAGAGACAATGATTTGCATAGTTTAGAATCTGCACTACCTAGGGATGCTTACATATCAATATGACTAGAAGTGGTTCTTGGGAAGATTTGTAAAGATTTTCCCTATATACCTGCATGTGAAACTGATTTCGTATTCAATGTGTGGCTCCACTCTACCCCCGGGGCCATGATTTGAACAAACTTCAATCTATTGTGTGTCATAAAGATTTCATATTAATATCAACTTTACTGGCCTAGTGGTTTTTGAAAAGATTAAAAAAGTTCATGTAAAACTTTTATCCCTATTGTGGCCCCAGCCTACCTGAATGGATCAAGATTTGAAAAAAATTAATGTTTATTTCAACTTTTCTTGCCCCGTGGTTCTTGAAGAATTTTTTTAATGACCCTACCCATTTTTCCTTTTCATGATTACCTCCCCTATAGTGGAGTATGGCCCTTCATTTTAACAAACATATATCCCCTTCACTCAAGGATTATTTTGGTACAAAGTTTGACTGATTGATTTTATATTGTTTAACGTCCCTCCCGAGAAGATTTCACTTATATGGAGACGTCTAATTGAAATTGGCCAACCGGTTCTGGGGAAGAAGTTGAAAAAATGATAATTTCACGGACAGACAGACAGATAGAAAGACGACAGAGGCGACTAGAAAAGCTCACCTCAACGTTCACCTCAGGTGAGCTAAAATAGAATTACAAACTTGAATATGAATAATTTTGTATCAAAATGAATAACACAGTTTGTACATGCAGATTACTCATTATCATTTCTTTAAAGCTGTATGGTTCGAATTACAATTTTTTTCCAAAATTGTAAAAACGCTATTAAATCATCGCACGTATGTAGTTATGAGGCTGTACGACATATCATAAACTATTTTACCTGTTTTAACCCAAATTATTTGATTTTAAATCGATGTTTACAAATAACAACGTCACTGCCATTTCAAGTGACAGTCACGTGACCAGTTCAAACTTTCAGATCATCGGTGGTCTTATCTGCGTAAAGCTGTGTATTTTGTTATAACAGTACCGTACCATAAGTTTAATAGAAATAAAAATATCAAATATCTCTTAGTAATTCGTTGTTTTACGCTCTTTCAGCCTTGAAACTAGACAGTTGCGTATGAGTTAATACATCATGTGAGCATTCCCCTGACGCGCGTGGGTCTATTTATAGACGTCTCTTATGGGATGATTTATATATGTACCCACTATATTTACTTTCTAAATGATATTCGCACTGTTTTCTTTTACATGCAGATGTTTTCAAGCATGTAATTAAGGGAAAGTTAATAACGTTATAAAGTAATTAATCTGCTTTAAAGTAATTATGTACATAAATAATACATGAACATCGGGTCATACAGTTTTAAATGGTTGTAAAATGCACTTAAAACAAGGGGCAATATTGTAAACACTCATCTAGTTAATCATGTTGATGTGGCGCAAGTTATATACCCCCCTGAGAGAGAGAGAGAGAGAGAGAGAGAGAGAGAGAGAGAGAGAGAGAGAGAGAGAGAGAGAGAGAGAGAGAGAGAATTGTATTTAAACAAAAATTGAGGACAATTTTCTCACCACTTTAATCTTGCTGTCATTAGAGATGCAGGTATGATAATTTACTTATTGATATATTTAATTACTAAATACATTGCAAGGCAGTGTGAGTGAAAAACAGTTTACTGGTTTTTCTATTCTTAGAGATCTAGAAGTATGAAAGGTGAAGACAACGAACAGTGATCAATCTCATAACTCCTACAAACAATACAAAATATATAGTTGGGCAAATACGGACCGCTCGACACACCGGGGGTGGGATCAGGTGCGTAGGAGGAGTATGCATCCCTTGTCGACCGGTTACACCCGCCGTGAGCCCTATATCCTGTTCAGGTAAACGGAGTTATATGCAGTCAAAATCAGTGTTCCAAGAACGGCTTAACAATCGGTATGAAACACGTCAGACAACATTTGACCCAATGATAGGTTGTATTGACGAACTAGATAATAGTATAGAAATCTGATCCATAATTAAATCCCTAAACAAAAACAAAACAAAAAAAACACCAAAAAAAAAAAACACCAAAAAAACAAAAAAAAAACAACACAAAACAAACAAACAATTTAGTGGTCAATGTTTTCCCCGACACCATAGACGATTTTATAGACGTGTGTTGTGTACGGTCCTGGTACTGCGTAATTGCACTCCGGTCTATGGTCTGGTTTCGTTGGCATATCAAACAATTTGGTCCATGTTCAATTTCTGAACAGCCTACCGTTTTATGTACTATAACCTCAGGTTTCATGGCTCAACAAACTACTCCTAATTCTTGACTTTAAAGGAAGGTTCCGAGTCACAAACATCTGATTCCCCGTGACAATGTACACATGTACAAAACCTTAGTTCGATGTTTGAACGCATCATTAATTAGGGTAAGCAGTTTGTGAATGAATTTACATTTTGTCTTCTATTTGATAAATCTAAAAATTGAAATATGTTTCCCGCAGCTAATCATTTTTCATCACAACAAACAAGTAATATTTGTAGTAGCAAAACTGCATTTATTTGTGACAAGAAGATATTAAGATAAAAAAAAATAAGGGATATCCTACTTTCTTATCAAATTGTATATAGACGTGGATTAGGATATCCCAAAATGTGTTCAGCAGGATGGTTACAGGGACGGCGGTCGGTATCCTTTCTTATAATTCATCTGTTTGACTCGGTAAAGTTGTCTGTGTCAGACTGACCTTGTATTCTTCTAATTTACTTCGAGATAATCTAATGTCACATACGTACCAGTGCATCGTTTCGTCACAAAGCCAGGGAAAATTACGTACCGGTGCATTGTAATATATAAATGCATAAAACAAATTAATGACAATAATATCACTAAATACTTAAATCATTGAATAATTGATATTGCCAAACATTTATTCCAATTGGCATTTTTCGAATCTAAGAATACATTTTGTCCACATAAGACGCGCTAAAACCCACAACCTTCTCTGGAATTTGTTTCCTTGGTGCCCACCAGGACGTTGCACCAACACTCTACGTTTTTGACATGCACATTATTTAGATCTAGCTATGCCCACTGCAGTTTAACATTTCTATTTACATGCTTTGTATTTTAATAAACAACCAACCAAGCGATGCATCGTTATCTTTCTGTAATCTTTGGCTACATGTTGAAAGAATCATGATTACAAATAGTCACTAGTATTCTTCAGTAGGTCAAACGAAAGTCAATGCATCTTTATCATGCACCTTAATGTTGAAAATGGATAACTGTTTATAAAAAGGGCACATATCTGTATATAGCAATTATATTAGTTTTGAATCATGCGTCCATAATTATACAGACTTACGAGGGTTGTTCAATATGTAATGTGCATTGTACCACAGTGTAATAACGCTTTGTAAGATTTCGTGGATGATGATACTCTTGAATAGCTCTATTCAATACCTTTCCAACGGTATAAACACAAGCATCCAGCTCCTCATAGTTTTAAACTTATAGTAATTTTAATAGAGCCAGTCGTTGACCACTGTTGTAAAAATGGTTGGGAAACGGGTTGAGAATATTGAAGAAATTATAGCTGATATAAATGATCGCACAAGCCCGGTCATTCGGTAATGCAATTTTTTTTTTTACTGAATTGGGGAAGTTTATGGTCTGATAAGGTATTTTATAAGACAGTTCGTAGGTTCAGAAAGAAATTTCTGACTGGCACAGAGTCCGTCAAAGATGCACTTTTTTGGCACGCTGTTTTTGGCTATATTTAGCTCTAAAACTTCATAGTTATTTCGGATTTCAAGCATTTCGGTTGAGCATCACTGAAGAGACATTATTTGTCGAAATGCGCATCTGGTGCATCAAAATTGGTACTGTATAAGTTTTACATGCAGCAAAATCTGGCCGACCTGTGACTGCAACAGTCTCAAAAGTAAGGGAAATAATTGAAAGTGATACACGATTCGTGATATTGCTGTTGGCATATCGCTAACACGGGTGCATTTCATTTTGAAGCGTATTTTGAAAGTACGAAATATTTCTGCCAGATGGATACCGTATATATTGACAGATGACCAAAAAACGGGTACAAACCGCTAAGCAATTGCTCAAAATGTTTCCCAAATTCAATCAAAGACAATTTGCAAATATTGTTACTGGTGACGAAACATGGGTTCACTATTTCGAACCAGTAAGAAAATTGGAAACAAAATATGGCCAACTAACACGGTAGAAGGCCTGCAGCTGCCGAAAGAGCCATAGACACAAAGAAGGTTCTTTATTGCATATTCTTCTCATGTGATGGTAAAGCCGTACAAATTCTGTTGCCGAAAGGCAAAAGTGTTACAGGTCGGTATTGCTGAGATGTTATACTTAAAAGCTCAAGAAATATTATCACAAACGACACCCTGTGTCAGGATTTAGGCATGTTCGTCTACTTCATGATAATGCTCCATCACATACATCTGAGCTTGTGAGGCAATGTTTGAAGTCGGAGAAGTCTTGCCACCCCCACCATACTCTCCAGATCTACCCTCATGCGACTTTTTCCTTCTTCCAAAACTTAAAAACGTTGTTACAAGTCCCGACAAGCCCTTGGTTCAGCCATCAGGCAGTGCCTCAGAGGTCTACATAAGTCAACGTACCGTGACGCATTTCAGAAATGGATTCAGAGATTGAAATTATGTATTTCAAACCGCGGAGAATACTTTTGAAGGGATACAATGTTCATTTCACTATGTGAGTCGAATGCTTTTGAGATATCGTAAAATACACATTACATATCGAACAACCCTCGTACATGTATGTTTTCAGTATCATATTGACCTAAAACTGTAGTGTGATATATCAATATATTCATAGAACATTCCATTATGTGTCGATGCGTTTTACATTAAGTCCCGGTCACAACCGGCTGTGCTTCCACTTTTTGGGGTACACATATACAACAAATTAAAATGTTAGAAGGAAATCACACGGTCCTGTGAAATTTCAAGCCTTTTCCTAGTATATATGAAAAAGTATGTCTGTTGACAGTGATAATTGTCATTCATATGATGATTTGACATATCTCTGTAAACTCGAAATAAGTCATGACAGTCATTCACTTCCGCTTCATACTTAGAATTTTTGTTGAAAATAGATTGAACTAACAAACTTAACTTTATGACATGGTTTCATTTTCTCCGTCGTCGTCTTCCCATGTTTGTTTAGCAATATTTCATTATCACCTGCATATGGTGTGTATATAACGCAACTTATTCGATACGCAAGAACCTGTTTTGTGTATCAACAGATTTGAATTGAGAAAGCTTTCTGACAAGCAAGTTTACCCACGTCTCTAATTTGTATTACATATAAGAGTTATGAGATTGATCAGTCTTCGTAATCTTCTCCTTTCATGCATTGGTTAAACATGTTTAGATTACTTAAACATACTCCGGATAGAGGAACACTTATTAAGATCTACTTTGCTTTCATCAGACCAGTCTTAGAATGTGGTGATTTAATATATGGTAAGTGTACTAAAGAAAATTCTGAATTACTTGCAGAGATTCAAATTGAGGCAGGATGAATAATTACAGAGTTTAGAGTAGATTCATCAGAGAGAATTAGGTTGGGAACATTTACATTTAATTTAAAAGCTCGAAGGCATATACAATAGCTTAAATTATTCTATAGAATAATGAATAGTATAGGTTCATAGTATATGCCTGACTTCATTAAACCTTTTCTTCCAACTGAACATGAATGCAATCTGCGGTCAAGCGGCAATTTTGCCGAATAACTTCCTATTACAACAGTTTTATTCCGTCGACAATTAAAGCGGGTATAAAAAATTCTATGTTATTCATATTCATGTCTAAATTTAGAAACGAAAATTCCAAAAATTCTCAAACGCACTTTGATTCGGGCAATATACAAAAATATTATTGTCTGTCAATTACGGAATAACGTTAGTAATTTAAATGCTCATTTATTGAAAAATTATTTAACTGATACTCCTCATTGTTTGCTTTGTGAGTATGAATTCGAAGGAAATGTGTAATATTTCATTGACTGTCCATCATATACTTAGCAAAGAAACATTCTTTTACATTGGTGTCTTTTTTCCAGATGAACTATACATTTCAAATTGCAGTTCAGAGTATTTATATAATTTGAATTGCGAAATTACTTCTTATTTTCATAACTATATTGAATCCTATAAGCACTTTTAATGCATGTTGATTTTTGCATGACTTTGTTGTTGTTTTTTTCTTCCAACGGGCTGGACTGATCTTTGTCCTGCTTCTGATAAAAATCTTGGAATTTCATTGGCTGAAATCAATACTACATACAGTTTACAACGATGTTATGTCTCTTCCTAACCTAATATTTTCAATATGCCTTCACGTGTTTTACTGACCACACGTGTGTACTATGACGTCACGAGAATACATATACCCCGTCACTGGAGTCAGCGCATATTATGACGTCATAGGTTTACAAAAACAAATGAAATCTTATTTGAATTTACAGGTTATTGAAAAACTTGTTTTTATCCCGTTGTTAAAATGGTTAAATGTTCGACTTACGCTTCGCCCAATATGAGTTTTCAAGGACCCCATATATTTCCGTATTACCTCTCTAAGTGTCTACATAACTAATAATAGCATATGTATATGTGAATGTATGTGTACGAATGTAGTTGGAGGATTTTGTAAATGTGTGTGTGTGTGTGTAGAACAAGTTGATCTTTCAAAATCATTTCAGGATAATTCCGCAAAACTAGTATGAACTCATTACAATATTGTCACTTCTTCAAATAACATTGCTATCCATCATACTGTTTGTATAAGGTTTCTCATGTTTTAACCTTCGTATTTTGGAGAGGACCTATATAGGCTATGCCTGTAGCCCGATCACTTTGAGTTTACCAATAAAATATATTTGAATTGAATGTACTAGTGGTATCATAAACTCTTATTTTAAATCACAGCCACTCTTTAAAGACCCAATTTTAAGTTGACACCCCCAAATTGTAAGCTGCCTGCCAATCAAACATTTAACAATAGATCTCAGGTGGAGTGACATCTGCAGACAGTGGTCTGGGGCTACCCCAGAGAGGTGTTTTGATAACAATAACAGCCAGTATCTACAGACATTCTTTAGATCTTGAGGAAGCCCAGTATACCTGAGTTTTGATAGCAATGACCTGTCCATAACTGCTCCACCTACATTTTCACTGCCCGTACGGTCATGAGATGGGTCTTTAAATCACTATCAATATTTTTAAATAGGATAATCATAGAATTTTAACGATTACAGACCCAGCTTTTACCATACACAATGACCACACCCACCACCAAGGTACAGGAAGTCATCAACTGTGACCTCTGTGTCAAACCTACATATCAGTTCTGTAACAGTTGTCAACTCAGTTTGTGTGTGGACTGTTAGTAAACATGTGGAAAAGTTCAAGTATCAGCCACATGCCATTGTTAATTTCAGAGACAGAAGAATACAACTGCCAACTCCCATTTCCTGAGTGTGAATTTCACCCTAATCAGAGATGTGAAGTTCACTGCCAACAATGTAAAGTTGCAGTCTGTCTGAACTGCATACTTGGTCCCCATAACACACACACACACACACACACACACACACACACACACACACACACACACACACACACACACACACACACACACACACACACACACACACACAACAACAACAAGAGAAAGGAAATTGAAAATGAAACAAAGAAAATTGAATTCATTATCATTCCCCCGTACAAGAAGAAAAATGAGGAAACAGAAAGCAAATTATATCTTACATTAACCAAATTTCATGAAATCGATAAAGAAAAAGAAAAGGATAGAAAACTCTGGCATCAAGAAGTAAATGCAGTAAAATCTTTAATAAGCTGGGTTCTTTGATCAAATTAATGAAAGAGGTTCAACTAGCTGCTCTAAAATTTCACCAATGTGAAATATAAAATCGAATACAACATATGATTAAAACAGTTCAACAAAACAAAGAACTGCTGAATAAAAAAAAGTGTCTGAAGTCACGAATTACAAATCCAAACTTGGACAATACAAGAACATACCTACGGATATTTGATGTCGAAACACCATCACTGAAAACTAAGATAGTCCAAGGGAGAGGACTCAGCTTGAAATTAAACGAATACAGGGCTAGTCTGACACAGATAATCTCATCGAGTCAAACAGATGAAGTTTCCTCTCCAAAATATATTAAACCAAGCCAAATCAATTATAACCATTCCTATGGGAGTTAATCCTATCTTCCATGTCGCCTGTGTGGGACTGGATGAAGCCTGGATTAGTGGTACATATAAAACCATAAGACGTGTTGATATACACGGGTCTGTATGGGGCACTGTCATCACTATATATGAAACATGTCCCAATGACATTACAGTGCCCAGACAGGGAGAACTGGTATACAGTGATGGAAATAATAGAACTGTGGACATTGTCAGACACGGCAGAACAGAGACACTGATAACCACACCACAGGGCTGGCATCTAGGCAAACTATTGTGTACTAAGTCAGGGAACATCCTGGTCAGTATGTGTACTACTGATTTTAGCCAACATAAAATTTTCTGTTATCAAGGACACATAGTTAAACAGGAAATATATAGAGATGAAGATGGAGAACCAATCTATAAAGGAGGGAATGTCCCACTGTTTGTGGAGGAAAACAACAAAAGGGACATATGTGCCTCTGATGATAATGCTGACACCGTAGTCGTAGTGAACAAGTCAGGGATAATTCGATTCCGATACAACGGTGCACCAGCCAGGAGGAAGAAGTCATTTAATCCTAGACATATAGTGACAGACAGGTCCTGTGTATATCAAAATATAAAAAAAAACATGGACAGATGTTCTGTCTGGATCATCTCTGTCTCTGTGTATTTCTTTGAGTGCCATGGGATATAGCAATTAACACCTTGGTAGACCCTGGCCACTCCAGGTAAATAACATCTGTTTAGATTAGGCTCCGCCTATATTTTCACCAACCGTATGGTCATGAGATGGGTCTTTAATTTGATAATCAATTCAAAAGTGTTCAAATATCTGCCATCTTTCGTGAGCATCTGATGATTTCAATCTGCTGAAACAGCATTGTCTAAATATTCCAGGTGCTCTTCCGTCAATTTGGTGCATGGGTCCCGTCCATTTTGTTGCACCCGATCATATATGCTGCCGGTAGCTCTGTACCTCTTAAAAATTCTGATATTCCTTGTCTGGATACAAGAACATTATTTTCTCTTTTTATGGATTCGCGTATTTGGGAATTATTCAGTCCATTATCTTTCATCAAAATTATCCCCCGCCGAATGTAGGGATATATTCTTGTTATTCTATTTCCATCCATTATTTTCTCAAGTTCTCTAGTGAAAGCGCGTCAGTAAGCGGTGAACACACTACTGAAGTGATTTGTGTATATTCTGAATACACGATGGGCGGGGCTTTCTTGTCAATCATAACATTAGTGATTAATTCAGGCTTGACTGAATAAAGCAGTCCCAGAAAGCAGTCCCACGGATAGAATACATGAGGAATATGTTTTGGTTCCAGCTGACAAAGCTTGTAAGAACATTGTCTTTGTTTGTAAGGCTAATTACTACAACTGTGTTTTAAACGAACTTGACAATAATTCCACTCTTGGTAATCGCACTTATACTCCAACTACCCATTCAAAAGACGAAATTCTTCAAAACCATGTTTCTGTTTTAGAGAAATTTATCATCCCAGTCAATGGGTCGGATGACTATGAGTTACTGTACCTATACTGGATTCCTAAACTTCATAAACGATTAATATAACGAACAGTGATCGATCTCAACTTCTATAAGCAATACAAAATAGATAGTTGGGCAAACACGGAACCCTGGATATACCAAAGGAGGTATGCCTAGAAAGAGTAAACATCCCCTGCCGACCGGTCACACCCAGTGAGCCCTATATTTTGAGTAGATAAACGAAGTTATCCGTAGTCAAAATCAGTGTGCAAAGAACGCCCCAACAATCGGTATGATGCACGTCAGACAGCATTTTACCCAATGCTTGCTTATGGGATTTATGAAATTGATCACTGTTCGTTATCTTCTTTTTTCATTTATTTGCCAGCAGCATCATCCTCATGTAGAATACATTCATAATTGTTAATAACATGATCCAGGGTTAAAGGTTGGAGCACAATCTAGGGTTGAAAATGATATATATTAAAATATGTATAGGGAAAATCTAAAAATTGTGAAATGTATCAAAATGGAACACCATTACAAGAACAATTTTAATCGAATTAATTTATATTCATTCTGATGTAGCATAGACCCATGTCATAAGAATAGGGCTCACCATATCACGGAAACATCATCTGGGAAAATCGTTTGAAAATCCTCTCCAGAACAACAAGTTTGGAATATAAAGTTTCTTTTGATAACTTCCTCCTTTGCATAGCAATACTGGAGCAATAATTTAGATTTAATGTTTAATGTGATGAAAACATAGCTGCAAAGGTAAGGGTTGTGAAACATTAATGCCCTATCATACAATAATATGTTATTGAGAATTGGAACAATTAATTTGCATCTTGAACAAAAAACATTGTCAAACAGATATCACCAAAACATGCCTTTGTGTGTATCAAAAGCACTGTGTAAATTACACTATCCTTATCTGATATCTTTATGTAATACCATGTGTTTATTCCATGTACTGAATCATTTTCCCTTCGCCTGAAAGAACTAACCCTACCCACAACCTCCCCTCACTGTCCACACTCAGACCATCCTAATTATCTAGTCCACACTTATCCACACATTTCAGGAACTGTCCGTTCTGTCTCAGGAACCTCTGCAGAGTTTCTGTGGTCATAGTGTTTGAATAATGGTTGTATTCCCAAGGGTAGTTGACACACATTCTACACCCACCTCTCTCTCTCTCTCTCTTACCCTCATTGACTCAATGAATAATTTCTGTTATAAATATAGAGGTGTCATAAATTGATGACATAAATTATTTCAACAAGTTACAAGTTTTAGAAATTATTGTGCAAATTATCGTTTGATTTCAAATTGTGTAATTTATAATACATGTATGTAGAGGGGGAAAATTACAATTATATTGAAATTGCATTGTTCAGGGGTCTTTTTAAAAAAAATGAATTACCAGAAAATAGCAGTTGTGGACAGGTCAATGCTATCAAAACTCAGGTATACTGGGCTTCCTCAAGATCTAAAGAATGCCTGTAGGTACTGGCTGTTATTGTTATCAAAACACCTCTCTGGGGTAGCTCAAGACCACAATGTCTGCAGATGTCATCCCAAATGAGATCTATTGTTAAATGTTTGATTGACAGGCAGCTTATAATTTGGGGGAGTTAACTTAAAATTGGGTCTTTAAGTGATTCTATTTAAGAAAAGTATACTAAGTATAACTTAGACAGTTATTCAAAACCGGTTCCAAAATTAGATAGTAATAGCGTAAAGGCTTTTCTGAAAGATTGAAACAATAATCGACTGTAGGATTATTATTTTCACCAGTATTTCATTTTTTCGTCTTTATGTTTATTGTATGCAAGGTGAAGACAACGAACAGCGATCAATCTCATAACTCCTACAAGCAATACAAAATAGATAGTTGGGCAAACACGGACCTCTGGACACACCAGAGGTGGGATCAGGTGCCTTGGAGGAGTAAGCATCCCCTGTTGACCGGTCACACCCGCCGTGAGCCCCATATCCTGATCAGGTAAACGGAGTTATCCACAGTCAAATCAGTGTGCCAAGAACGGTTTAACAATCGGTATGAAATACGTCAGACAGCATTTGACCCAATGCGAGGTTGTATATTTTTTGTAGCAAATAATTGCTGTTTTTTTTAAATTGGTTGTGTTTATTTGAGTAGTCCTAATGATTAAGAAATTCTCCCGAGTATTGGTAAATTCACTACCATACTTCATGACAATATAAAATATTCTACCAATATGAATTTCCACTTTAGAGTGAAAAAAAACCCAACCAAAAACGTTTTTGATACCAAACTGAATCTGTTGCGAAAATATATCGTAGAAATAACACATTGTACAGGGATTAATTCGGTTGTAACCTAAATTTAATTATCAAAACCTCACTACGTTTGTTAAATGTTAAAAATTCTAGTCATTTTCAGTGTGTTTAAAAGGCGATTGTATTCATTGTTGCATGTATGTACACCAGTGAGAAGTAAACACATGATGTCCTTATGTGTCTTCTCAGTGTGGAGTACTCTTATCAAGCTAAGCAAATCGACATCTACAAAATTCGTAGACTGGTCATATGATATGTATATTCTGTTAAACACGGCAACTTAGAGCATAGATTGATTTAAGGGTCGTTTGCATCTACATTACTTTTGACCTTGAAATTAACTATTTCCTTTAAGCAAAGTACTTTCACCTGTAGTTCAAATATTTCAGAGGTGTAGTGTCGTGTATAGTCGTCAAGATGAAATTAACTTCAATGTTTTCGTTTTATAAAGTGTATGCCCCATCATACGAAAACAAGTATTTGCACAAGCACACGACATTGCTGTGCAGAATAAAACGGCGACGAAGCGTTATCCCAATTGAAGCTGGGTTAGTCTGATCATTTCCCCTTATATGAGCTTAGGGTATGGAATATAGTGTGTGTGAGGTACAGTTAACCAAAATCACAAATTAATTATGCTGAATTCTATATTCTCGACAAATGCATTTATATTCTTCAGAATGATATGAGTCAATCAAAGTTGTCAGTTGCTGCATGATTTCCCGATGACACTAGCAATAAATATTAACGATGTTTTTCCTCTTAGTTTGTTCATCTCCAGATATAACCAAAACTCTTGTAAATATTATCAACCTTAGCGCGTTTTAAAAGAAAATAATTCATTGGAACGCCTATCATTTTCCTAGAACAAGTCTCTTTAGCTGATTTGCACAAATAAAATATTTAGTTCTTATACGCCCCAAACCTTACCGGTCCTTATATTTGGTGCTTTCACCAAGATTTCTGGTACAGGTTTTACATGGAAACAATTGCTGAAAAGGGATATCAACCAGAGGGAATGTAAAAAAGGGGATCACACAAAGAAAATTGATAGGCTATACCATGTGCAAGGCAGTCTTTAATATTTCCATTAAAGGCGGTGTACTCGTTGTTGGCATGTTGCATGAACTAATATTGAATGTGTGATCCGACTCGTGGCTGCACGTCACACAAGCGGTGTCATTAGATAAGGCGTTTGCTGCCTACCGTAGCGATTTAGCAGTCTTATCTTTACTCATGTTTGCGCACCAAATTGTATGTACTCGTATGTGCCAGTTTTCAGCGCATACTGTGTGACAACTTGATTATCACTTCAAAGTAACTCTTTACAGTAACTTCTATGTTTAGAAACATTCTTAAGAAATTTTAATGGGATTCGAAAGTAAGAATAAAAATTATAAACAGAAATAAAAAGGTTAAAATGAAAAAAAAAATGAAATCAGAAGCATTAACATTAGCCAAAATGTTAAAAAAAGAATTGTTGAAACAAAAATATAGAAGCTTGAAGTAAAAAGTAGAAATAAAAATGTTAAATGAACGTTTGAAAACAAAAACAAAGAATACGATTTTTAAACAGAAACAAAAAAGTTAAAATTGATTTGTTAAAAACGCAAAAATGTTGCGATATAAAGGTGTCCCTGACATTGCACCAAATCAGACAGCATCAGAGGATATCGTTATAATGGGAGGATGGATGAATGTATTCTAAATGGGATGACTGAGATAAAATCAAGTACTGCTGAAAGATAGCAGGTGAGGTCTTGCTTATTTTTAAGAATCTTTGATATAATAGCACGTGTGCTGGAGCTAATAAATTGACAGCATTGTATAGAAAATGGGATGGATGGAAAATGCATTATCTTATATCATTGGCTGCTGATGCTGTTCATACCACCACTGTTAAGGGCACATTTAAATCATTTATGTCTGTGATTCTTCATCAAAAGGGATTTGAAATCAACAAAACAGGGCACATTTATCAATTAAAACATGAATCCCTTTGCGAAAGTTGGCAAAATATCCGATTCTATGAAGTAAACGACAAATATTCATAATTTATCTGTAATAATTGTATATTCTTAAGTAATGAATAAAATGAATTTGATGTTTTTGACTATTTTGTTTAACTCTCGCTATTTCTGACGATTTAACAGCCGAATAATGTTTCATGATACATGTTTGAAAAGATTAGACCGGATTAACTTCAGAGAAGCATTGTTAACTAGTCTCAATGAAATGCTTTAGAATTGCAAAGATCGTGCATATGTTACCATGATTTCCACAAATTCAGGGTTATATTAAAAAAAAATAGAAAACAAATATTCAAAACATTTTGAAAAAAAAATAAAGAGATAACTAAAATGTATCAAAAGTGAAAGTTGCAGAGCTTTATTAGGTATGACAGCTTTCCACGATTCAAGCAGATTTGTTTTTTCTTTACTGCACTATAGGTTTTGATATCCGTTGTTTCCATTGTTTGAACAGGCATAGGAATCCCAGTAACATCCATACGGAGTCAGTCTGCAGGAATTATTCTGATACCGACACGTGGCATCAGAATCCGATATAATATCGCAACTATCTCTCGTTTGTTCTGGACATTTTTTTCCTTGAAAACCACATCGTTCGATCTATTACAAAAAGGAAGACATGAAGCAAAATCTTAAAAGTAAGCTAACATATTTATAATAATTTGATGAATGTAATCAAATGAATCAAATTATCATGAGAATTGTACCTTGGTTGGTGATATGTGTAAGATACCAACCATTTTTTGATGGCGATAATTCTATGACATTCCTTGACTTAAAGACTGACATTTTTCGTATGTATAGAAATTAAATAATCGGATCGGTTAAAAATAACTTGCCTTGCAGCTGCAGCTGTTCTCATAGATACCAAGATCCAGAGCAGCTCTTTGGTATTGGGTGAGAGAAGATGGCACAGCATTAAATTCGCATAGATATGTTACCCATTTCCCGCGATTAATGGAACCTAGAAAAACAACAAAATGACATAGCAATAAAATATTATTCCAAAAGGACGTCTTTGTTTTCTGCTCCGTCATTAACATGATATGATTTCCCTTTTTTTTTTTTTTTTTTTTTTTTTTTTTACAAAGGAAGTGCAAGGAAAATGCTACGTTGTGATAAATAAAATAATTACAAAATGTATGCAGGGAATTTATTTCAATTTACCTGATATGATGTATTCTTTCCTTAATTCGAAATATGAGCCACAGCTAGCAGATGAAGGATTGGTGTAGATGTCTTGTTTTTGAGAATATCCCCTCCCAGCGCCATTCTATAGTGTTCAGACAAACTGCATACAATTGCTGTACTTGATCATATATCCCATGTTCATTATGTTGGATTTTCATTCATTTTAATTTTCAATATACTAGAACTAAAATCCAAACACTCTTAAAAGAGACAAAATTGAATGTTCACTCTAAACTTTCTGGAATTTCAAGTTTTTTTTTTTTTTTAGAAATATATATATATATATATATATATATATATATCCAAACGTAGAAAAACAACAAAATGACATAGCAGCAAAATATTATTCCAAAAGGACCTCTTTCTTTTCTGCTCCGTCATTAACATGATATGATTTCTTTTTTTACAAAAAAATGCAAGGAAAATGCTACATTGTGATGAATATAATAATTACACACACACACACACACACACACACACACACACACACACACACACACACACACACACACACATATATATATATATATATATATATATATATATATATATATTAGGTCAGTCGTTTAAACATATGCTTTTGTAGGATTTCTATTTGTTATCTGATTATCAAATATCATGATAAGATTATTACCTTGAACTCTTTCAGTATCCTCACTGTATATACAATTTCCATGTTGACTGTTTTTCGATTAAGGATCGCTGCCCGGATAACTGTTGAGAACAGATGAAATAAAAGTTCGATACTGAAGAAGATAAACCAAAATTAGATATAAATGATATTGCGTAAAATATGACAATTATTGAATCATTCCGGAATAATGTAGAAATTATGGAAAGTCAAAAGTGAACAACTGCAAGATACTGGATGTGTTAGTGTTAAAAATACCTACAAGGACATGTTTCATATCCAGAAACAGTGTATCGCAAGTGTAAAATTCAACGGGAGAAAAGAAAACAGAGAGTGATGGATTGGTGATTGTTAGTATTAAAAATGAAACAAAAAATACAACATACCAAAATCGGAGTTACAGAAATGAGTTTGGGGATGTTGAGACCAACAGGTACATGCTTCGGAATAGGCAAAAATCGCAGCAAACGCTGCCGAGACAATCGCCACGGTTCTCATGGTCGAAGCTAAGAATGAAAGCGATATACATTTCCCATTTAACCCCGTTATATATACTCCCCAAACCAGATTTCACTGTTAAGAGAGTGTTGTTAATTTCCAGTTGATCTGTACATTAACAGAAGGTCAGATGTTTAACAAAAGACTATCTATGTCGAATGCATTTGAGAACGCTCTTTTATTAAAAAGGCTGTGGTGTTATTTCCGATTGAGAACATTTCTTGGAAAAAGGATAACACTAAAACGAAATTTCCACCAATCATATTACTTTTTGTTATTTACCATACATGCGTATAATCAATTTCTAGTTCTTCACATCTGCAAATATGTCTATACACGTTTGATCACGAATCCATGACTATTAAACATTGCAGTTTGATGTATTTTGAATTAATTACTAAGGTGAATCGGAGTAAGCAGAAAATGTACAATTCTTGCGATTCAGAAAATGATAATGTAAAATGGCAGATTTACTATTAGATAACGCCCAATTGTGACATCGTTAATGAAAATAAATGAATTAACTGGATTCGAAGAAAAAGATGTTTGAAGATTTTTTTTTTCAATTTTAATTCAGAAGATAATAAAAGGAGAGAGAAGATAATAGATGATGATGACGATAGGGAGGAGGATGAAGATAAGAAAATCGTTGTATATCTTCTTAGTCTAAATCGGTTGTGTCGTCCATAAAATGAAATCACAATTACTTATGTTGTACATATGAAGTCATAACTCTAGGAACACAGATACATCTGCACACTTTAGTGATATTATTGAGCAGATGGTGTTAATAATGCCTTATCAAAACTTTTTTATGCCATGTTTGGTACATTTCATTGGATTTTCGAATCGATTATTAGTGTGAATTTACTGAAGATCTGTTAAAGTATCCAAATAAGAAGCAGATTTTGAAGACTGTGTGGTGTCTTTTTGTTTAGTTCACTGTGATGCAAGGTGAAGATAACGAACAGTGATCAATCTCATAACTCTTACAAGCAATACAAAATAGATAGTTGGGCAAACACGGAATCCTGGACACACCAGAGGTGGGATCAGGTGCCTAGGAGGAGTAAGCATCCCCTGAACATATGTCATTGTATCAATGTTTGCTCAACTATCTATTCTGTAGTGGTTATAGGAGTTATGAGATTGAAATACCTGATCAGGATATAGGGCTCACGGCGGGTGTGACCGCTCGACAGGGGATGCTTCTTCTAGGCACCTGATCCCACCCCTAGTGTGTCATGGGGTCCGTGATTGCCCAACTCTCTATTTTGTATTGCTTATAGGAGTTATGAGATTGATCACTGTTAATTATCTTCGCCTTTCATACAACTGGATTATGCATAACTGATGAAAACTGATTTTGCATTCCCCTTGACTTTTAATTTAATTTAATTTTGGTTGTTTTCATGACATACTGTTCTTCTTATTTTTATTTCTTTATTTGAAGTATTTTTGTTGGTTTATGTTATTACAGACAGCGTACGAGTGCGGAATATTTTGAAACTGGTTTTTAAACTGTACCAGCGTTCCTGAAAAATTAGTGTTTTTAATTGTGCGGGATTAATGTGAATGTATTTCTAAATTTATGTAATACGTATTTAATTGGGGATTAAAATCATTGTCAATATTAGCCTTCGAGTTGTACGTCTGGAAATAGATAAAAGATATTGACATAAGAAATGTGATAAACGGGTTGAATTTATTCCACCTATCACTTTTTATCTATTTATTCAGTAGACAAATGGTAGATTGTTCGCTTTGTTACCGGGATGTCGTGAGTTCAAGCCCCGATTGTGTCATGGCCGTTTCAAACATAAACCCTGAGCACTAAGCATAGGTCCTAATTTTGTGGTACTCCACCTTCAGCTGGTTACCTCTCAATATGAGTGAAACGAAAACATCCATTGATCACTCATAATATACAAAAAGATGTGCAGTGTCTGTGGATTCCTGACAATAGAAAACTGTCAGCATATATACTTATAATAATACCATATTTATATAGCATCCTTTTCATACACTATGCACGCTTAAACGTGCTTATATATGAAAAGTGATGATAACGAAAAGTAATCAATCTCATAACTCCTATAATCAATACAAAATAAAGAGTTTGACAAACATGGATCTCTGGATATACTACAGGCTGGATCAGGTGCCTAGGAAGAATAAGTATCCCCTGTCAACCGGTCATACCCACCGTGAGCCTCACATCTTGATCATGTAAACGGAGTTATCCGTAGTCAAGATCAGTGTGTCAAGGACGGTCTAATAATTGTTATGAAACATGCCAGACAAGATTTGATCAATGCTAGGTTGTATTGGCAAACTATATTATCATACATGTAACAGCCATAGAATTTGAGAAATGCTGACTTTAAAACGAGACTATTGAAACCTTTGCATCATCAATTTCTTTGTCAGTTGTCTGCCTCGATTTAACAAGAGGCCCATGGGCCACATCGCTCACCTGAGTTACCTTGGTCCATATCAGAAGACTTTCTATATATACTTGCATGTAAAACCGTAGTCCTTATTATGACCCCAACCTACCCCTTGAGGCCAGAGTTTTTGCAAACTTGAATCTACACTATGTCAGAAAGCTTTCATGTAAATGTGAACTTCTTTGGCCCAATGGTTCACGGGAAGAGTATATTTGAAGATTTTCCCTATATATTTGTATGTAAAACTTTGATCCCTTTGTGGCCCCATCCTACCCCCAGGGGTCATGATTTGAACAAACTTGAATCTGCACTATATCAGAAAGCTTTCATGTAAATATCAGCTTTTCTGGCTCAGTGGTTCTTGAGAAGAAGATGGTTAAAAAAAAATTCCTATATATTTGTATGTAAAACTTTGATCCCCTATTGTGGCCCCATCCTACAACAGGGGTCCATGATTTGAACAAACTTAACTCTGCTCTATGTTAGGAAGCTGTTCATATGAATATCAGCTTTTCTGGCTCAGTGGTTCTTGAGAAGAAGATTCTTAAAGAATGTCCCTATATATTTGTATGTAAAACTTTGATCCCCCCTTGTAGCCCCATCCAACCCCCAGGGGCCATGATGTGAACAAACTTGAATCTGCACTATGTGAGAAAGCTTTCATGTAAATATCAGCTTTTCTGGCTTAGTGGTTCTTGAGAAGAAGATTTTTAAAGATGTTTCCTATATATTTGTATGAAAAACTTTGATCCCCTATTGTGGCCCCATCCGACCCCCGGGGGCCAGGATTTAAACAATTTAGAATCTGCACTATATCAGCAAGTTTTCATATAAATCTCAGCTTTTCTGGCACAGTGGTTCTTGAGAACAAGATTTTTAAAGATTTTTCCTATATATTTGTACATAAAACTTTGATCCCCCTTGTAGCGCCATCCAACCCCAAGTGGCCATGATGTGAACAAACTTGAATCTGCACTATGTCAGAAAGCTTTCATGTAAATATCAGCTTTTCTGGCTTAGTGGTTCTTGAGAAGAAGATTTTTAAAGATTTTTCCTATATATTTGTATGTAAAACTTTGATCCCCTATTGTGGCCCCATCCGACCCCCCGGGGCCAGGATTTTAATAATTTAGAATCTGTACTATATCAGGAAGCTTTCATATAAATCTCAGCTTTTCTGGCACAGTGGTTCTTGAGAACAAGATTTTTAAAGATTTTTCCTACATATTTGTATGTAAAACTTTGATCTCCTATTATGGCCCCATCTGACCCCCGGGGTCCATGATTTTAACAATTTAGAATCTGCACTATATCAGGAAGCTTTCATATAAATATCAGCTTTTCTATATCAGGAAGCTTTCATATAAATCTCAGCTTTTCTGGCTCAGTGGTTCTTGAGAAGAAGATTTTATAAAGATTTTTCCTATATATTTGTATGTAAAACTTTGACCCCCTATTATGGCCCCATCCGACCCCCGGGGGCCATGATTTTAACAATTTAGAATCAGCACTACCTAATAAAGCTTATCTATAAATTTCATCTTTTCTAGCCCAGTGGTTCTTGAGAAGAAGATTTTTTAATGACCCTACCCTATTTTTACCTTTTCTTGATTATCTCCCCTTGGAAGGTGGCCTGGCCCTTAATATTAACAATTTAGAATTCCCTTTACCTAAAGATGCTTTGTGCCAACAGTGGTTTTTGAGAAGAAGTTAAAAATGTTAAAAGTTTACAGACGGACGGACAGACGGACGGACGCCGGAATACGGGTGATCAGAAAAGCTCACTTGAGCTTTTAGCTCAGGTGAGCTAAAAACTGTTCATATGCAG
This sequence comes from Ostrea edulis, assembly GCF_947568905.1. Taxonomy (NCBI): domain Eukaryota; kingdom Metazoa; phylum Mollusca; class Bivalvia; order Ostreida; family Ostreidae; genus Ostrea; species Ostrea edulis. The sequence goes on along the minus strand of NC_079170.1, from coordinate 85,176,798 downwards.
AAGAAGCTCTTGCGTATCGAATCCATTGAGATATACACACACCATTTGCAGGTGATACATATATATACGATGGATCAGTGTGTGTGTATTGAGGAGATGTATGAAATGCATATCACCAGTGTTGTCCAATCTAAAGAGAATAAGAATGATTTCTTCATCTTCTGCGGCCTGGTAATTTTTTACGCTTGTGTCAGGTTGTTTTCTGGCTTTGCGATTGTTTTGCCTATTTCATAACTCTAGGAACAAGAGTTTATAGTGTTGTTCTTGTAGAGCAAATTTTGGGAGATCACAGTTGTAAATTGACAAAAGTACATCTGTCAAAGGAATGGCGAATACTTTAATGATTCATTGACCTATAACGTACCACAGCGAACGTATTTCGTAGCTTTGCCATGTAGACTAATTGTCTTATAATCTTTTGCGACAGAATATCATGCATTGTTCGATTGAATACCTCTACTTCAGCGTTACCTAAAGGAGTATGATAAGCTGCAACAACATGTGAGGTTTTTCTAGCTAATTTGTACATTTTCTCTCCCATTGTTTGTCACTATTGCCCTATCTAGATATATCTTATATAAGCAAGTGTGTGATTGTGTGTGTGATTGTCTCTGTCATCTTGTGAGGCACAATAAATGCTGATCATGTGTTGAATAAATCTACAACCGCCACATGATCACCGATGAAGTCATGAGGTAAGGACCCGAAAAATAAATCCCTACTTTCTCAAATAATGAAAAGGTATGTCTGCCTCGCAAAGACTGGTGTTTGATTTCTAAGGTGACCTTGTCTAACATGTAATATATACATTTGATTACGCAATTATAACTCCTTTGATACATGATTGTCCAAATTACATTTTTTAAATATATTCAAATGCATTTGTTGAATTTCGTTATGTTGTTGTTTAACTTCTTCACTTTTATAACGTAAAGGTACATATAATAGAACAATTGGATCATGGTCAGTATTTGAAACGAAATACACAATTTCACCTGATAACATTTTTTTATGATAAGTCGTCTGGCGAAGATAACGCTAGTAGATATACCATCTGTACCTTTACTGATTGCTGTCAAGTAAATGTGTCCGGTAATCCGATCGGACACCAACAGGGAATGATCGCGTGATACAATTACACATTATTTGTACGTCAATCATGTTTGGAGAAGAACTGAGGATCGTAAATATAGGATATTTACTTATGTTTGCAGTATGCATGTGACTTTCAGATGAGTATAAATTTGTAAATTTGTATTTTGATTATTAACTCGACGGGAGTAATTTATTCAATTCATCTATAGTGAGGGAGGAAATAAAATGGCTTTGACCGATGAACAGGGGATACATACTCTGCCAATACACTTAATCCCATCTCTAGTGTGCCTAGGTCCCCGTGTTTGCCCTCCTCTTAATCTTAAACCTTTTGCTCTCTGTTCATTGCCTTCATTTTCCATTACCATATGAAATTAACATATATTTTTATATACATGCATATTATAATTTCAGAGAGGCACATACAAGACATGATAATCCTTATATGTCCTTCAGAAAATATTTGGTACTAATATCTTTTGTTAAATGTATCTAACAAGACAATCCGCATCACCTGATCGAACTCTTGTTTGCATTAGAGATAGACTTGATTCATAGATTAATTGAAGTTGTCATTTTATTAACAATCTACAGTTCAAATTGAATGATTAAAACGTAATGTCGTTACATGATCCATAGGCCTAAAATATTATCTTCAAATTCAAAACAAAATTCATAACTTAAATATTTACATTAAAAAAAATCTATTACATAACTATATTTTAAAATTGTTGGTAAAATGAATTTAGTGGCCAACATTTTCCCCGACATGATCGACGATTTTATGGACGTGTGTTGTGTACGGCCCTGGTGCTGCGTGGTTGTACTCTGGCCCATGGTCTGGTTTCGCAGGCGGATCAAACAATTTGTGTACAGTCTGCTTGAAGGTCTTATGATTTAGAACCTCGGTTTTCGTGGGTTCATAAACGACATCCTTCTTGACTTCAACGGTAGGTTCCGAGTCACAAGTATTTGATTTCCAGTCACAATGCAGGGAACCATAGTTTGATTTCTGGACGCATGCGTTCTTTTCTAGGAAGCAGCCTCTGTTTGATTTGATGACACAGTCTTCTCTCGTTGGGGGATTGCAGTATCCGTCTGTACAGTCCTTGATCTAGAACAAAATAATTTTAACAATGCAACACAGCACATTTGATTTTAATTAAGATGGTACTTATAATTATACTAGTAGTTACCCCCCCCCCCCCTGGAATGTTACAATACAGATACAGTCAAACCACGCATTCTCGAACACGATGGTGGTGAGAATTTGATTGAAAAAATGGTACTATTGTCACATCATCTTGCATTCTCACCATACAATAAATCTAACCCAAAGCATTATTAACTCTAAATCTGCAACTTTTCTTTTGTAATAAAAATATTCTATTATGGCAGTATTGTATGTAACTCTAATCATAACCATTGCTGAAATTAAAACTAATTGTATCAATTATTAGCATTATATACATTAAAAATAAATTTCTGTACGGGAAGATGATAATGTAACTTTTCTTCATGTAGACCTCTGAATAGATTTTCTTTTTAACATAAATACCAATAACAAAAGTTTCATTTCCCAACAAAATTGTTTGACATCAAAATGACAGTCAATAGTGCTTTAATCGCAGATTACAAATTCTAAAAAAAAAATGGATGAATAGGTATTCTTTAGCATTAAGAAAATAATAAGGTAACAATAATTTAGCTCGCACTGACAGTTAGCGTATTAAGAAAATAATAAGGTAACAACAATTTACCTTGCACTGACAGTTGGATTTGTATAGACCAGTCTTGAGAGCGAATTTCTGGAAGCGCGTGACGGTACAGATCTTCTGGTTCCAGAAACAGAAACTTGTCACAAACCTCCCGCCAGATTTATATCCTGTAATTAAAATTTATTACGCAACTTTTTTGCAATATCGAAGAAAAGAATCCATAAAAAAAATAAAAGAAAACAATCTTCAATTTCCTATGGGGCAAAGGAGAAAGGATAAAAAGATATACTTTAATTGGAAAACAAGATGAAGGAGGAATAGGTATTGTTGATATTGATTGTAAATTAAAAGCACTCAAGGCTGCTTGGGTAACAAGAATTTTCAATGAAAAACAATTATCTTTAAAATCTTTCTTTAATTCGTGTATTCTTAAAAGATTCGTTACACCCGAATATCTCATAATGACAAATACAACCAGTACTGATGAAATAAAGCAAATTTTCAAATCATTACCAATATTTTACTGCGAAGTACTCAGTACATTGAATGAATGCAAACATATATCACATAAAATAAAAGAGATGACTGACGTTGAAGTATTATCGCAAACTATATGGTTAAACAATTTGACTCGATTTAATGGTAAACTTCTTTTTTACACAAATTGGATAAAAAGTAGAATTTTATACATTAAAGACCTGTTTGATGAAAACGGAAATGTTCATGATATCAATTATTTTTCTAATATTCTTGTCAACAAGTCTAACTGGATTTGCGAATATAACACATTGAAAAAGGTTATTAAACCTGTCCAAAAATATCACGATACTTCAAAAGGAGTCTATATAAATATAAGAAAACAAAGTAACATTTTATTAGAAAACAAGAGAAGAATACCCCTAAACTTGATAAATAGCAAAACAATATATGATATATTTATCAATAAAATCTGTATTAAACCCTACTGTGAGAGATTTTGGGCAAAAAGCTTCAATTTCAATTTTGAAGAAAACAAAACAAATATTTATCAGTCAAAAATCACTAAAATCAAAGACAAGCAATTAGCAGAATTTAATTACAAACTCCTACAAAATCTACTTAATAATAATAAATCTGTTCACAAATGGAATAAGAATGTATCCAATCAATGCCCGTATTGCCAAACACTCGAAGACACAAAACATTTAATCTTTGTACAATTAATATGGAAGAAATTAGAAAATCATTTGAAATTTAATTTAAAATGGAAACATGTTGCATTAGGATTTTTTCATGAAGAAAATAAAACTACCACTTCAATAAATCCTTTATTATCATATACAGCTTATTACATATATAAAATAAAGATGAAGTTAAGATATGAAAATAAAGAAGAAAATATTAATGACATTTCCTATTTTGTAAAAACAAACTTAATGTACCAATATGAGACTTATAAAACATTGGATTTCAGCTTAAATTATAAATGGTTTTATGATATTTCTATGACTTTGTGATGATAATAATAAAAAATAGTCAGACTATCTGAAGGAGTCTGTCCTTCAGTGAAGCTGCCTGAAGGGGAAAATATGGACATTGTGTGTTTAAGGCTGTTCCCCTCAGGCAGCATGGCTTATTGAAAAATATCTCTACCATATTTATATATATTTGTTATAGTATTATAAATATCGAATTTATGTATATGAATGTATATCTATATGTCTTATATATTAATTTTCTTAAAAGTAATATAGTGTATGATTTAAATATATAAATAAATAAAAAAAAATAAATTATTACACATTGATTGATTGATTGTGTAGCTGTTTTCCGCCACACTTAACAAAGTTTCAGTCTATTTGGTGGCGCCCAGTTTTTATTGGTGGAAGAGAAAACCCAGATACAATATACCTGCGAGGAGACCACCGACCTTCCGAAAGTAAACTGGGAAACTTTCTCACTTACCGGCGCGAGCGGGATTGAAACTCGCGACAACCAGAGGTGAGGGGCCGTGTGATTTTGAGTGCAATGCTCTAACCACTCGACCACGGAGGCCCCTTTGTATCAAACATTGAAGGCGATATGAAAATCCATGAAAAGTGTAACAACCTCAAAGAAATAAATCACCCAGATAACGAGACCGCCATACAAAGCAAATAAATAAATGAAAACAGTAAATGGAGACACGATACTATCAGTATAGTATAAACACAGTGACGTTCCTCTTTAAAAGTTTTATTATACTTGTTTTGATGACCAGAATTGTGAGGTAAACCTTACCACTTATGATGTATGTTACTTTCCTACTGAAATATACTCCACAGGGTTCCTTTGAGCTACTCGTGTAGATCTTTTCATTTCCGTGAATAGGGTCGAATGTGTTCTGCAAAATAACATCATTATGAATATATGAAAGATATTGAGATCTAATATACAATAAATCACTGATATTTTGGTGTTTAAAATTGCGATACCTTGTAATCCTTTAAGACTTTAACTTTATAAACGCGGCGTTCTGATCTTGGTCCACTTGACAACTTCTTTCTGTTTAGTATTTTGACCTTCAGTACTGTAAACATAATTCATTACATAGTTACTTAATACAGTAAAATATCTGTATCTCGAATATGGTTTGTCTCGAATACCCCGCTTGAGTCGAAGTCGACCGCCCGTCCCGACCGTTTTCCCTATATAAATGATTTTAAAAACTTCTGATATCTCGAACACGGTAATCTCGAATACTTTGCTTATGTCGAAGTATTTTCAAGGTCCCATACCCTAAATTCACCTGGCTGATCTCGAAGTGCAGTTAATTTTCCGGTCTGCTTACCATACCTGGCGTTGTTAAAACACACGTCTCCGCCGGCGGCTACATCAATTATAATTAATGACCGCTAATCCACGCTCGCCTTTTCCGAGTAGTCACGGGTGGCCATAATTGTTTCAACAGCTCAGGTGATTAATGAAGCCTTCCAATATTACGGATTAAGTCCACCACCAATTATGAACCGACACGCTCGATTCCAGGGATGGTGTTTTGATTGATACACGCTATATCATTAACATGTGGGTTAGATACACGCACAAAATTGTCGAAGTGAGCTTGAAGGTAATGCTCATAATACCGATAACGCATTTAATAATACACGCCTCATCATTAAAACTAGAACATAGAAAACATGAAAATCTTCAAAGTGAACAGAAATTAAACACTTTGGATCACAACAACATATAAATAGAGACCCCTGAAATGTTCAACATGTCTCAAGACAGTAAAGACAAGCTGCTAATCCCTGGCATTAAAAGAATGTTAAAATCGCATACCATAGAAACTAAGATTCAATCTATTGCATATGTAGAGAAAGGAATTGACAGTAAGGCGGCCATCGCTAAAAAATACGAAATCCCTCCAAACACATTATCAACATGGATAAAAAATGCTGAATAAAATAGCATGCGTATTAGTTGTACTTAAGAAGATATTGTATTTAATAAACATAAAAAGTTCTTTTAAAAAATCCGTCTTTTTTGTTTCTTACGTGATAGGTTCTTTCACTACAACGCAATAGCTACATCCTAGTCGGGCCTGGACATCAGTAAAGTAAGCATACAAATTGTACGATCATCTTAATTTTGAAACACATTGTGAATTTATAGATATGGAGAAAAAAACACCGAAATATTTGCCTTTGAAATTCCACAATATCAATCAACTTGCATTATAAGAAACGGCAACGGGTTTGTTGTTTATAATGCAAATCCCATACTATGCATCAAATATCCCCCTTCAAAAAAAAAAAAAAAAATTCAAGATCGATTTTAGATATCTCGAACCCCCGGATATCTGAAAGTTTTTTCGAAGTCCCTTGAACTTCGAGATAGAGATATTTTACTGTATCTATCAACGGATATGTAATATCAACTAAAGGCGTAGATGACATGATATACGATATGATTTTGTGACTGAATAATTGAAAACTTGAATTTCATTTCCTAAAACTTCTAAATCTGCTTTTAGTTTGAAGAGTTTGATAAAAGGAGATGCCGATTTCCATACATATCTAAGATGATACAAAGTGCTAGTTTGTCTACTGAATGAAAGGGATAATTGTATTAAGTCGAAATTAATTCCTTATCATGGACTTACCAAAGGTTTTGTCATCACAGAGCGCTTGCTGAGGATGTTGTGGTGGACAAGAACAACCGGCATCTGAATAGTGAAACAATGCAATGGCGAGCAAGCAACAAGCAGCGAGCAACTTCATTCTACTGTAGAACTAGACGTATCTTCTGTGTATCAGGAAAATTCTGTGTTGTATGGATTCCTGATTTCCTTTCTTTTATATGATTTTCAAACTGAGTTGGTATTTGTTTTAAGAAATTTAATTGATTTTTAATTAGTTTCTCATGTGATCTGTAAACAAAAACTGTCATAAGAAAACACATCATGGTGTTGAGAATTAAGGTCTACCACAAGAACATCGTCTCTATTGTTTAATATATACCTCCTTGGTAAAGTACATTGCAATATAAAAAATACGTTGGGGGATAGGGCAGCATGAACACACATGTATCTTATGACTGATCTTTTCTGCGGTTTTCCATTTTTTGTGGTATTTTTGATGAACAATTCACAAAAATTACAATAACAAAAATATTTATTTACATTTAGTCATGCCGTTGCAGAAATTGGAAACGTAGACCGGGAAGGACAGGGTCGGAGATACCGTCTAGAACTCATGTCCCATGTTACATTGTGAATCGTGATGTCTAAGATACTTTCAAAGAAAACAAATTATTGGTGTGTTGATGGATGGTCAAATATGAAATAAAACGAAAAGCAACCTAGCATATACAATGCAGAGGTGGGACTAGTTTGTTCTAAAATGATGTGGGGATAATTTTCAGTGATCCTTTGTTACCTAAATTCTGGATTAGACTCTTGTCTAGACCGATCACTGCTGACGGGAAAAATTATTAAATTAAATGTGAATAATTAAATAGTTAGTAGTATATACCCGCAATTCATTATATACAGATTTATATTATCTTAGAATTTACATGTACATCATCACAAGTATTCCAAGTGATACTAGATGGTGGTGACATTGCTTAAATGTTTCATGATACATGTTTGAAAAGATTAGACCGTTAACTTAGTCTAGGAATACTTCAGAGAAGCGAAGTGAACTAGTCTCAATGAAATGCTCTAAAATCGCAAAGTTCATGCATATGTTTCCACAAAATCAGGGTAATATTAAAAAAAAAAATTAAAAAAAAAATAGTCAAACCATTTAAAAAAAAAATTAAGAGATAACTAAAGTGTTTCAAAAGTAAAAGTTGCAGAGCTTTATTATGTATGACAGCTTTCCACGATTCAAGCACAAATTTGTTTCTTCGTCGCTGCACTATAGGTTTTTATATCCGTTGTTTCCATTGTTTGAACAGACAGGGGAATCCCATTTACATCCATACGGAGTCAGTCTGCAGCAATTATTCTGATATCGACACGTGGCATCAGAATCCGATCGAATCACGCAATTCTCTCTCGTTTCTTGTGGACATTGTATTCCGTGAACATCGTTCGATCTATTATAAAGAAGGACATAAAACAAAATCTTAAATGTAAGCTAAAATTCTTATAAATTTGTTTGATGAATGCAAGGTGAAGATAACGAACAGTGATCAATGTTGATGAATGTAATAAAATGAATCAAGTTATCTTGATATTTGTGCCTTGGTTAGCGATACGTGTAAGTTAGAAACCATTTTTTAATGGTGATAATACTATGACATCCCTTGGGTTAAAGACTGATATTTTTCATATGTATAGAAATTAAAGAAACAGATCGGTTAAAAATAACTTGCCTTGCAGCTGTTCTTATAGATACCAAGATCCAGAGCAGCTCTTTGGTATTGGGTGAGAAAAGATGGCACAGAATTAAATTCGCATAGATATGTTACCCATTTTCTGCGATATATGGAACCTAGAAAAACAACAAAATGACATAGCAATAAAATATTATTCCAAAAGGACCTCTTTGTTTTCTGCTCCGTCATTAACATATGATTTCTTCCCCCCCCCCTCTTTTTAAAAAAAAAGAACTGCACGGAAAATGATACGTTGTGATAAATAAAAAAAAAATTACAAAATGTATGCAATGAATTTAGTCCAATTTACCTGATATGATGTATTCTTTCTTAATTCGAAATATGAGCCACAGCTAGCAGATGAAGGATTGGTGTAGATGTCTTGTTTTTGAGAATATCGCATCCCAGCCCATTCTATAGTGTTCAGACAAACTGCATATAATTGCTGTACTGGAACATATATCCCATGTTCATTATTTTGGATTTTCATTCATTCTAATTGTCAATATACTATAACTAAAATCCAAACACAATATATGTATTAGGTCAGTCGTTTAAAGAGATGCTTTTGTAGGATTTGTGGTTGTTATCTGATTATCAAATATCCAAGATAAAATTATTACCGTGATTTCTTTCAGTATTCTCACTGTATATACAATTTGGATGTTGACTGTTTTTCGACTAAGGATTGTGGCCCCGATAACTGTCGAGAACAGATGAAATAAAAGTTCGATACTGAAGAAGATAAACCAAAATTAAATATAAATGATATTGCATAATGTATGACGATTATTGAATCATTCCGCAATAATGTAGATATTATGGGAAGTCAAAAGTGAACAATTACAAGATAGTGGAAGTGTTAGTGTTAAAAATACTTACAAGGACACGTTTCATATCGAGCAACAGTGTATTACAAGTATAAAATTCAACGGGAGAAAAGAAAACAGTGAAGTAATGGATTGGTCATTGTTAGTATTAAAATGAAACAAAAAATACAACATACCGAAACCGGAGTTACAGAAATGAGTTTAGGGATGTTGAGGCCAACAGGTACATGCTTCGGAATAAGCAAAAATCGCAGCAAACGTTACCGAGAAAATCACCATGTTCTCATGGTCGAAGACTAAGAATGAAAACGATATACATTACCGGTGTTATTTCCTATTAAGTACATTTTTTGAAAAAAGGATAACACTAAAACGAAATTTCCACCAATCATATTACTTTTTGTTATTTACCATACATGCGTGTTATCAATATCTAGTTCTTCACATCTGCAAATATGTGTATACGCGTTTGCTCACGACTATCAAACATTGCAGTTTGATGTATTTTGAATTAACTACTAAGGTCTGAATTGGTGTAAGCAGAAAATGTACAATTCTTGCGATTCAGAAAATGACAATGTAAAAAGGCAGAGTTGCTATTAGATAACGCTCATTTGTGACACCGTTAATGAAAATAATGCATTAACTGGATTCGAAGAAAAAGATGTTTGAAGATTTTTTTTTCAGTTTTAATTCAGAAGATAATAAGAGGAAATTGAAGATAATAGATGATGATGACGATAGGGAGGAGGATGAAGATAAGAAAATCGTTGTATATCTTCTTACTTTAAATCGGTTGTGTCGTCCAGAAAATGAAATCGCAATTACGAATTTTGTACATATGAAGTCATAACGTTAGAAACACAGTTGCATATATAAACTTTAGTCATATTATTAAGCAAATAGTGTTAACAATGCCTTATCAAAACTTCTTTTATGCCATGTTTGGTACATTTCATTGGATTTTCGAATCGATTATTAGTGTGCATTTAGTGAAGATCTGTTAAAATATCCAAATATGAAGCAGATTTTGAAGACTCTGTGGTGTCTTTTTGTTTAGTTCACTGTGATATATCTAATATACATGGATGTCGAGTAATCAATCTCATAACTCCTATAATCAATACAAAATAAAGAGTTGGACAAACATGGATCTCTGGATATACTATAGGTTGGATCAGGTGCCTAGGAAGAGTAAGTATCCCCTGTCGACCGGTCACATCTCTCGTGAGCCTCACATCTTGATCATGTAAACATAGTTATCCATAGTCAAGATCAGTGTGTCACGAACGGTATACTAATTGTTATGAAACATACCAGACAAGATTTGACCCAATGCTAGGTTGTATTGGCAAATTAGATTATTATACATGTAACAACCATAGAATTTGCGAAATTCTGACTTTGAAACGAGACTATTGAAATCCTTGCATCATCAATTTCTTTGTCAGTTGTCTGCTTGGATTTAAAAACTGATCATATGCAGAAGAAGCTCTTGCGTATCAAATCCGTTGAGATATACACACACCATTTGCATGTGATAATGGAATATTGCTACATAAATATAGCAAAATGACGATGGACCAGCTGAATTAACTCCTCGTATTGAGGAGATGTATGAAATGCATATCATCAGTGTTGTCCAATCTAAAGATAATAAAAATGATTTCTTCATTTACCGTGGCTTGTTATTTTTATTTTACGTTTGCGTCAAGTTGTTTTCTGGCTTTGGGTTTGTTTCACCTTTTCCATAATTCTAGGAACACGAGTGTTTTATGGTGTTCCTGTAGAGCAAGGTTTGGGTGATCAAAGTTGTAAATTGACAAAAGTACATCTGTCAAAAGAATGGCGAATACTTTAACGATTCATTGACTTATAACACACCACAGCGAATGTATTTCGTAGGTTTACCGTGTAGACTAATCGTCTTATAATTTTTTTGCAACAGAATATCATGCATTGTTCGATTGAATATCTCCACTCCAGCGTTACCTAAAGGAGTATGATAAGCCGTAACAGCGTGTGAGGTTTTTCTAGCGACTCTGTACATTTTCTCTTCCATTGACTCTCACTATTGCCTAATCAAGAAAATGTATCTTATATAAGCAAGTGTGTGATTGTCTCTGTTATCTTGTGAGGCACACTGAATAATGACCATGTATTAGATAATCTACAACCGTCATGTGCTCCCCGATAAAGTCATAAGGTAAGGACCCGATAAATAAGACCTTACCTTCTCAAATGTTATAGAGGTATGCCTGCCTCCCGAAGACGGGATTTCAATTTCTTAGGTGACCTTGTCGAACATGTAATATATACATTTGGTTATGCAGTCATAACTCCATTGATACATGATTGTCCAAAGTACATGTTCTAATAATATTCAAATGTATTGTCTATTCCCATATGTACGATGTCGTCTTGGCATTGTTTAACTATCAATGCACTTCTATAGCATAATGCTATCTGACATGTTTCATACCGATTGTTAAGCCGTTCTTGGCACACTGATTTGACTGCGGATAACTCCGTTTACCTGATCAGGATATGGGGCTCACGGCAGGTGTGACCGGTCAACAGGGGATGCTTACTCCTCCTAGGCACCTGATCCCACCTCTGGTGTGTCCAGGGGTCCGTGTTTGCCCAACTATCTATTTTGTATTGCTAGTAGGAGTTATGAGATTGATCGCTGTTCGTTATCTTCAACTTGCATATAATAGAACAATTGGATCATGGTTAGCATTCGAAACGAAATACACAAGTTCTCCTAAAAACATTTTTTATGATAAGTTGTCTGGTGAAAATAACACTATTAGATGTACCATCTGCACCTTTACTGACTGCTGTCAATACTACTGAAGTAGATACCACTGACATTATCAAGTAACTACATCCTGCAATCCGATAGGACCTCAAAAGGACATGATCGCACAATTCAAATACACATTATTTGTAAGTCAATCTTTTTTGCATAAGAACTGAGGATCGTAAGTATAAGATATTTACTTATGTTTGCAGTATGCATATAACTTTCAGATGAGTATAAATTTGTAAATTTGTATTTTGATTATTAACTTGACGAGAGTAATTTATTCAATTCACGTATAGTGAGGAAGGAAATAAAATGGCTTTGACCGATTAACAGGGGATGCCTACTCTGCCAATACACTTAATCCCATCTCTAGTGTGTCCAGGTTCCCGTGTTTGCCCTCCTCTTAATCTTAAACCTTTTGTTAGGCATTATGAGATTGATCTGTGGTCATTGCCTTCATTTTGCCATTTGGTCATTTATTTCTCCAGGAGTGGAAGAAATTATTGCTTCTTTTATTGTTAGTACATTAAATTTTAGGGGGGGGGGGGCGACTGCGCACCCTCTAAATCCGCCACTGGGTGCATACAAGACATGACAATCCATATATGTCCTTCAGAAAATATTTGGTTCTAATATCTTTTGTTAAATATATTATGTCTTAGATACATATATCTAACAAGTCAATCCTCTTCACCTGATCAAACTCTTGTTTGCATCAGAGATATACTCGATTCATAGATTAATTGAAATTGTCATTTTATTAACAATCTACAGTTCAAATTAAATGATTAAAACGTAATGTCGTTACATGATCCACAGGCCTAAAAGATTATTTTCAAATTCAAAACAAATGCATAACTTAAATATCAACATTAAAAAAATCTGTTACATAAATATATTTCAAAAATGTTGGTAAAATGAATTTAGTGGCCAACATTTCCCCCGACATGATCGACGATTTTTTGGACGTGTGTTGTGTACGGCCCTGGTGCTGCGTGGTTGTACTCTGGCCCATGGTCTGGTTTCGCAGGTGGATCAAACAATCTGTGTACAGTCTGTTCGAAGGTCTTATGATTTAGAACCTCGGTTTCCGTGGGTTCATAAACAACCTGCTTGTTGACTTTAAAGGTGGAATCCGAGTCACAAGTATTTGATTTCCAGCCACAATGCAGGGAGCCATAGTTTGATTTCTGGACGCATGCGTTCTTTTCTAGGAAGCAGCCTCTGTTTGATTTGATGACACAGTCTTCTCTCGTTGGGGGATTGCAGAATCCGTCTGTACAGTCTTTGATCTAGAACAAAATAATTTTAACAAAGTAGCACATCACATTTGATTTGAATTAAGATGGTACTTGTAATTATACTAGTAGTTACCCCCTTGTAATGGTACACTGTACAATACAGATATAGTCAAACCGCACAATCTCGAACACGATGGTAGTGAGGACTCGATTAAAAAAATGGTACTATTATCACATCCTCTAGAGTTCTTACCATACAATAAATCTTACCCAAAGCATCATTAGCTCTAAATCTGCAAATTTTCTTTTGTAATAAAAATGTCATATTATGGCAGTATTGTATATAACTCTAATCATAACCATTGATGAAATTAAAACTAAGTTAGCATCATATACATTAAAAATAAACATCTGTGCGGGAAGACGATAATGTAACTTTTCTTTATGTAGAGCCCCTGAATAGATTTTCGTTTTAACACAAATACCAATAACAAGACTTTCATATCACAACAAAAATGTTCGACATCAAAATGACAGTCAATAGTACTTTAATCGCAGATTACAAATTCTAAAAAAAAATGGATGAATGGGTATTCTTTAGCATTAAGAAAATAATAAGGTAAAAACAATTTAGCTCGCACTGACAGTTAGGGTATTAAGAAAATAATAAGGTAACAACAAATTACCTTGCACTGACAGTTGGATTTGTATAGACCAGTCTTGAGAGCGAATTTCTGGAAGCGCGTGACGGTGCAGATCTTCTGGTTCCAGAAACAGGAACTTGTCACAAACCTCCCGCCAGATTTATATCCTGCAATTAGAATTTATCACACATTGATTGATTGATAGTGTAGCTGTTTTTCGTCACACTCAACAAAGTTTAAGTTATCTGGTGGCCCTAGTTTTTATTGGTGGAAGAGAAAACTCTGATACAATGTACCAGTGAAGAGATCACCGACCTTCCGAAAGTGAACAGGGAAACTTTCTCACTTACCGGCGCGAGCGGGATTGAAACTCACACCAACCAGCGGTGAGGGGCCGTGTGATTTTGAGTACAATGCTCTAACCACTCGACCACGGAGGCCCTTTATATCACACATTGAAGGCGATATGAAAATCCATGAAAAGTGTAACAACCTCAAAGAAATAAATCACCCAGATAACGCAACCACCATAAAAAGCGAATAAATAAATGAAAACAGTAAAAGGAGACACGATACTATCAGTATGGTATTAACACAGTGACGTTCCTCTTTAAAAGTTTTATTATTTTTGTTACTTGTTTTGATGACCAGAATTGTGAGGTAAACCTTACCACTTATGATGTATGTTACTTTCCTACTGAAATATACTCCACAGGGTTCCTTTGAACTACTCGTGTAGATCTTTTCATTTCCGTGAATAGGGTCAAATGTGTTCTGCAAAATAACAACATTATGAATATATGAAACACAATGAAATCTAATCAGGGGTCCGTGTTTGCCCAACTATCTATTTTGTATTGCTTGTAGGAGTTATGAGATTGATCACTGTTCGTTATCTTCACCTTGCATACAGTAAATCATTGATATTTTGGTGTTTAAAATTGCGATACCTTGTAATCCCTTAAGACTTTAACTTTATAAACGCGGCGTTCTGATCTTGGTCCACCTGACAACGTCTTTCTGTTTAGTATTTTGACCTTCAGTACTGTAAAAATAATTCATTACATCAGTTACTTAATATCTATCAACGGATATGTAATTTCAACTAAAGACGTAGATGACATGATATACGATATAATTTTGTGACTGAATAATTGAAAACTTGGATTTCATTTCTTAAAACTTCTAAATCTGCTTTTAGTTCGAAGAGTTTGATAAAAGGAGATGCCAATTTCCATACATATCTAAGATGATACAAAGTGCTGGTTTGTCTATTGAACGAAAGGGATAATTGTATTAAGTCGAAATTAATTCCTTATCATGGACTTACCAAAGGCGTTGTCATCACAGAGCGCTTGCTGAGGATGTTGCAGTGGACAAGAACAACCGGCATCTGAATAATGAAACAATGCAATGGCGAGCAAGCAACAACCAGCGAGCAACTTCATTCTACTGTAGAATTAGACGTATCTTCTGTGCATCAGGAAAATTCTGTGTTGTAGGGCTTACTAATTTCCTTTCTTTTATATGATTTCAAACTGAGTTGGTATTTGTTTTAAGAAATTTAATTGATTTTTAATTAGTTTCTCATGTGATCTGTAAACAAAAACTGTCATAAGAAAACACATCATGGTGTTCAGATTTAAGGTCTACCACAAGAATAAGGGTCTGTATTGTTTAATATATACCTCCTTGGTAAAGTACATTGCAATATAAAAAAAATGCGTTGGAGGATAGGGCAGCATGAACACACATGTAGCTTATGACTGATTTTTTCTGTGGTTGTCCAATTTTTTGGCGGTATTTTGAGGAAAAAGTCACAAAAAGTACAGTAAAAAAATATTTATTTACATGTAGTCATGCTGATGCAGAGACCGGAGAGGACAGGGTTGGAGATAATATCTTGAAATCATGTCCCATGTTACATTATGAATAATGATGTCTAAGATACTGTCTAGAACTCATGTCCCATGTTACATTGTGAATAGTGATGTCTAAGATACTTTCGAAGAAAACAAATTATTGGTGTGTTGATGGATGCTCAGATATGAAATAAAAGAAAAAGCAAACTATCGTATACAATGCAGAGGTGGGAATATAATGTTCTAAAATAATGTGGGGATAATTTGCAGTGATCCTTTGTTACCTAAATTCCGGATGAGACTCTTGTCTAGATCGATCACTGCTGACGGGAGAAATTATTAAATTAAAGGTGGATAATTAGATAGTTAGTAATACATGTATACACCCGCAAATCATGATGTACAGATTTATATTATCTCAGAGTTTGCATGGAAATCATCACAGACATTTCTAGTGTTACTAAATGGCGGTGACATTGCTTAAAGCACATTCTGCCCTATGTAATAGTGCACGGTTAACACACTGAAATCATACTTCATATCAATGTTTACTAGTTGTATTTTAATCATCTGTGTACACTTAACATAATGTAATCCACAAGGTACACATACTGGTCATATGTCCAATAAAAACAACTCATAGCACCGATTGATGTTTTAGCGGTAAATTGAAAGTTGGTCAATTTGCATATTCATTTTTGTTGACCTTGGAATGTTTTCCGTCTGATAGAAGTGCTCTCACCTGTAGTTGGAGGAACGATTCAAATACGCATCGTCTTGTATATTCGTCTCGAGGACATGAAATATAATTCATTCTTGTTATGAATCAAATGTCTCTAGCAAAAATACACATTAGCATAAGTACATGACATCTCTGTAAGGACCAATGTGGCAAGGAAGATTTGTCGTAGATGAGGCTTGACTTTGTTCTACTTTATTTTTTATTTTATGTGTGTGTGTCGCAATTAAAGAAAATTGCGAATGATATTGAAATATATGTTATGGAGAGATATTTGTTTATGAATCAGAAAATTACCGGTGGTGACAGACTGGAATTTAGTTCTATATGTCGATCGAAAAAAAACCAACTTATTTATGAAGAAAAACATTCCAGTCCGATATTTGACATTCATTGCAGAACTCATGAGGAAAATATAAGCATGGAATATTGACAAAGATTGTAACATTCATGTCTGTTTGTTAAACTGATTAATCTAGTTCATTAATTTTACATTTACTCTACATGTCATGAATCAATTATTTGTGGCACATTATACCCACAAATTGTCAAATACAGGAATTAGCCAATACTGAAACGTTCTCTTGATGTGTCCAAGAAATGTAATTTATATGCTATTTGATCGGATATCTTGTGAATGCATTGCCCGCCATTATCTTCTACGTACAGAAAGACGTCATATTTCTGTAATCATTTAACATCTTGTTCATTTTAAAAGTGTAGCATTTCCCCCGAACCCTTCGGGGAAAATGCTGGAAACCCTGCGTAAGGCAAATATTGCATTATGAATCATCAAACTCCCCGTCGAGGACTCATTACGTCACCAACGTATATACCTATCATATGTGACGCAATCCAATATACAGATTTGTATATTGTGAGTCCGTGATTATCACGCGGGCAGATAACACTAAAGAAGTAGTTCGTAGTTAAAGCTTGAAAATATCAACATTCATTGCCATAATATTGAAGTATATATTTTAAACATGAAATGATCAAAGGATCATTAAAAAGTAGGGGTACTCTGTTCAAATTATACCGAGCGAAGCTCGGACGGGCCGAAGGCCCGTCCGCGAAGCAAGGCTCTAAAGGTAACACGTATGTAAAAGAAAAAAGTCAAATTCAGCCAAAGAAAAAGAGATAATCTCTATATACGTTCACTGAAATTTTCGTGATCCATATGGGCGCCGCCATTTATTTTTTCATTACCTGCTTCAACAGCTATTCGTAATTTATTTTGAATGCCAATAATAGAAGACTCTGACGTGCAATTCGTAATTTAAACACTCAGTTTGCTCAAAGTAAATAGTATAATTATCATTATAACAGGTTTTAGCAAATAATTACATATAAAACCGTAATACGACTAAATAGATGAACGGGTTCATGAGTTTCTTTGAATAAGAATGAATATATGATAAAATTACGGTTACTTTTTTACCATTTTGAATTCATTGGTTAATTTTGTTTAGTTTTATAACGGCCTTTGTCATTGCATACGGAATGTATTATTGTTGTAAAAATAATTGTTTGCTTTGAAAAAGAGAAAAAAGTCGAGGCTAAATGTGACGTCACAATGCACAGTTTACGTCGCCTTGCGTTTTATTTCCCGCGCTCAATGGATAGGCGGATCCTGTAAAACTGTTCTCCCCATATAAACCCCTTTGATATTGAGATCTTACTGGGTTATCAACGCAAGGAAAATTTCATTAAAAATATATATTTTTAAATGAACCATAATCTATCGTACTTAACGGAATTATGATTACCACTTGGGACACTCCAATGACCATTACATGCTTCGCTCGGTCCAACGGTCACACCGTATATATATTAGTGTAAAGTAATGAACTTGATGCTTGCGTTCTTGTTTTGAATTATTTACGTTTGACGCTATGTTTTTGTTTTGTCATTCTACAGTGACGTCACACAGTATACGTGGCCTAAAAAAATCGTTATCCCATTATGCCTAACTGGAAGAGTTTGGTTTGTGACCAAACGAACTCTGGCGGAAGTTTGTATGTATCATGTGCTATAATATGACGATATAATATTATGACGTCATATACGCAGCCATGACATGATGTGAATAGCATTTTACTACAATTTCACTTTGGAATTCAAATACAAACTATATATAACAGATGTATTTTTGTATTTTACGGTCACAACATTATAGAGAGTTACACATTTTCAAACATTTCGCGTCATGAGATACGGATATGTTGTACTGGGTTTAGAGAATGCTATTTAAAATCAAAGAAATCAAACAGGATTGTTGTCGGTTGAATCTTAGCATCAATAAGGGGTAGGTAGATCATTTGTTCTTGGTTGCCACAGGCATTTAGACAAACAAGTATTTAAAGGTTTGAAGGATCGTTTGATTGATTGATTGCTTTACGTCCAGTAGATAATTTTTCACTCATATTGAAACGTCACCAGATGTAGGTGGAGTACAGCAAATTTAGACCTATGTATAGTGCTCATCGTCGTAGCATTGATGGTTCTTTAAATGCCAACGCCTAATGCGACACGAGACTTTCGTTTTTAAAATCATATCTGGGACTCACGGCGGGTGTGACCGGTCAACAGGGGATGCTTACTCCTCCTAGGCACCTGATCCCACCTCTGGTGTGTCCAGGGGTCCGTGTTTGCCCAACTATCTATTTTGTATTGTTTGTAGGAGTTATGAGATTGATCACTGTTCGTTATCTTCACCTTGCATCTGAAAGAACTGTGATACTCATTTTTAAATTCCGAGCGTTTGGCGAAGGAGTACTCACTACGTATGTTAACATCTTAAGTTTGAAACGGCCGTGACACGGATTAACACTCACAGCCACCCAGTTAAGAAGCGATTAAACGTTCTACCACAGAGCATGTCTAAAGGAAGAAGGACCAGGCTATCTATGAGGAACACGTGAAGATAACAAACAGTGGTCAATCTTATAGATGTTATATGAAATAATGCCAATATATCCATGCTTTACAGTTTTGTACGCTAGTATGAATATCATATCGTCATTTGGTAAACAAATGCCATTTTCATTTTACATGATGCTGTAATATGCTTGCTTAAATTTATATAAAATCAAGTG
The DNA here is from genome assembly GCF_947568905.1 of Ostrea edulis. Classification (NCBI taxonomy): domain Eukaryota; kingdom Metazoa; phylum Mollusca; class Bivalvia; order Ostreida; family Ostreidae; genus Ostrea; species Ostrea edulis. The sequence goes on along the minus strand of NC_079170.1, from coordinate 85,156,909 downwards.
GTTGATGTCATCAATGAAATTCACTTATTGGTGTCCAAAATGCTTGTTAGTTAACATTTATCTTTAATATCCGACAAAGGAAGATGTTTGTTGAACTGTAAATTCATAAGACCATTATAAGCCTTAATTGAACTTAATATTATGCTTACATGTAACTTCACTCAGTCTAGATGTAGGGAAAACACCATAGCGCATATATCAACACATCCAACTTCTAACATGAATTTGGCGAATTATTCTAAACCACCAACAGATAACAGACATTCCAGAACAATATCTCTCAATTCAGTTGTGAATGAAAATTGAATTTCAAGATATTTCAGACCTATAACAGAAATGGGTGCTGTATTAAAATACCAAATGAAGGAGTTCCGTAGTTGTGTTAAGTAGTGTCATAGAAATATGTCAAAGGAAAAAAGCATTATAAACAGATCATTTTTTGACAAATTCTGTAAACACAACCCTTATATACAAAAAAATATGTATATATGATTAAGTGCATATTCACCTCCCATAAACCAGACCGATAGCCTCTACATAAGCTGTATATCACGTGATTAAATATCAAGATAAAATCGTACCGTGTATGTATAAATCGTTCCATTGGTACGATATCCAGATATCAATGCAAGTTGAAGTTAATATAACTTCAAAACATATTAATTTCTTAATTTGAAAAGTGATGAGAGGAAGTTTATCGTGACTTGTAACATGTCGAATTTTTTGCATTGAAAATGCAAGATGCGGCGATTTTTGCATATACGAAGTTGAATCTAGCTTGAAAAACATGTGATCTGTTGAAGATACAACTTGCTCTCCTAACTTTCCTTTTGCACTGAAGTTCACGTCACATAAATCAAACATCTTTCACTCAAACACCTCGGGGTGTCGTTCCAATGATGAAATTTGTATGTACGGAAACCCTGTTTATGCAAATGAGTTCATTGTGAAAGTCACTATTTACGTGCAGATTAGGGGCGATATCAAGATCACAATATAATATGGATATTACTTTAGCATGTATGTTATATAAAGAGAATTAATATAACCCATTTGACAGAAACTTTTACACGATTGCGGTTTATTGTTTGACAGCGGTGGTAAATAACGAAAAAATATTTTAACATTTGCAACCGCAAAAGGAATGTAGATATGTACGTCATGGTCTTCATCATGACGTATTTTTTATTGTGACGTGATGTTATGTGCCAGTGTGGTAAAGTACATTATTTACAGCACTGGTATTTATGAGGAAACTCTTTACTCAACCGCATCGTCACCAGACGGCCAGTTGCAGATCTAGAACCACACTGTGTTATTTATTGATTTAATTATGTATAAAGAATAATCCAAAATGTAGCATCAACACTGGAATCCCTAGACTATCAGCCTACTTGGACCCTTTTATCAAATCCTGGAAATCCTGGATATATATATATATATATATATATATATATATATATATATATATATATATATATATATAAATTTAATATAAATAAATTCTTTCTTGTTTGAGTCATGGAACTTGTTTACATTGTTTAAAAATATAATGACGAGCCCGTAGGGCGAAAGCGCTATAGATAAAAGTTTAAGTATTGGATTATTTTTTGACTATATATATATATATATATATATATATATATATATATATTTCAAAAAAGTGCAACCTTTGTATTCTAGAGAAATTCTTTATAATATGTCATCCCGAAAAATCTTCATTGAATAAGCGTTCAGAACTTGTCAGCACTTGCCGTCATTCCCATAAATTTCTATTTACTCAATCCTGTGTGTAATCATGCTTAGCAACTATTCAGTATGTTTCTGTGTAACATATTCTCAGCCACGCGGATGTTTTTCGTTAGATGTCATTTTTCTCCCGACGAGTGAGGGGAAACCATCCCCTTACGAAACAGCCTGTAGAGAAATAAATGTTATGTGATTGAACTCCATCTGATCGTCAATTTATGTAGCTCCGTGAGGCCACGTCGAGCACTCTAGAAGATTATATCGGAGATTTATCCCACTATATATATATATATATATATATATATATATATATATATATAAAGCACAGAAATGTCAATGAACTCTTAAATGAACATAACTGCCATAAGTGAAGAAATATTTAATACAAAGCGCAACAAAATTCACTTATATATATATATATATATATATATATATATATATATATATATATATAAATAAAGCACTTTATTTGGATATCCACTTCCGCCCCTACCTGGGGTTGAACTCACGATCTGCGGAACCAATTCTCCTAGCAGCATGTAACCAGCACGCTAGACAGCTCGACCATCTAGGCAAGTCTAAACTATAATATATATATATATATATATATATATATATATATATATATATATATATATATATATATGTGTGTGTGTGTGTGTGTGTGTACATATATTCTATTTTCAAATGCCGAAGCATGGGTGTGTTAATAATACATTCAGCGTTTGGGGAACACAAATTCTGAAACGTGAAATTATATATCCTATGTATATGTACGAAAAACAAAACGTACATAGTTCTACGTGAATTAGATAAATAGAGATGCTTACTCCTCCTAGGCACCTGATTCCATCTCTGATGTGTCCAGGGGTCCGTGTTTGCCCAACTATATGTTTTGTATTGCTTGTACGAGTTATGAGATTGATCACTGTTCGTTATCTTCACCTTGCATATACTAATATCTGTACTGAACATGGATTTATATGATATCATTTTGAAAAGTATTAGTATATAGAGAAATTTGTGTTGGTAACAGCCGATGAAATAGAGGTATGCATTGTGGTAGTCAATGCTGCACAAAAAGACTATCAAATACTCCATATGTTATGATGGTTATCAGAAACGAGTGCATTGCAGTGCATTAATTGTTCTTGTTTACTCTGGTATAACGTTAACATGAAACCTGTGGATAAGTTACTATGAAAGTTCGTAAATTTTCTGATTGCGTATACATGCTTAGCACAGCAAATAATTAATCACATTTTGTAATTTTTTGAAGTATTTTATTACTACTGACATGTGACATATGGAATTCACTGAATCTATTTAAATGCTCACCATTTATAAAAATACTAATTTTTCTCAACAGTGCAACGATGTAATTTTCCAATACAACCTATCATTGAGTCAAATGCTGTCTGTCCGTGTTTCATACCGATTGTTAAACCGTTCTTGACACACTGATTTTGACTACGGATAAACTCCGTTTACCTGATCAAGATCGAGGGATCACGGTGGGTGTGACCGGTCGACAGGGGATTCTTACTCCTCCTAAACACCTGATCCCAATCTGGCGTGTTTGCCCAATTATCTAACATGTATTGTTTAAGGGATTTATGGGATTGATCACTGTTCATTATCTTCATCTTTCAGATAAAGTACTGTTTGATGATAAATATTTGAGAATATTCCATCGGTCATCAGGTGAAGTGTACAGAAACATAAAAAAATTCTGATGTAGACTTTGTGTGTTAAATTTCTCAAACATTAAACGCGTGACCTGCTACGTTTACCCTATATCCATAGATTCGGCAAAGGATTGAGGAATCAAATATGAGAGTTAGTTTTTGAAATCTAGTTATTTTCATAGTCAATGAATGATATATCCAATAAGTTTACTTCATTATAAACATTTTAAAATAAAGTATAACTCTATGGAATAAGTTTATACATAATAAGCATCAATGTGGAATATCGGAATTATTTCATTCCCGATGCCATCGAGTTTTTATATTTAGTATGCTCAACGAGATCATCTTTTCTAATTGAACAAGTATACATGACTATTAGATATAGTGAGTTCAGACAGGATATAAAACATCGTTTTTCAAAGTTAAGGAGTGGGGAGCAAACAAAAAAACGGTTGTCTTTAAATTGTATAAAAATTCTTAGGTAGCAAGAAAAGCAGTTCTGCTCAAACCCCAAAATCGTCAAAAAGGAAGCAGGAGGATGTATTTGTTCAATTCATCGATTCAACCTGGCATTTACACTACTATTCACCGCCAATGTAAATAGTGGTCAGTTCATGAATTGTTCTTTGCATGTAAAAATACCAAACTTTGTATGTGATAAGAACCCGATGGTACGTGCCAAAATAAAACTAGGCCGGGAGGGGGATCAAGAGTGTTGGAAGAGGTACATGTATATGCCTTGAGATCGATGCATAAATTGTGATTATTTCTATACTATTTCTATACATATATCATTTGATAGTGGTCGGTTGTTATAATGATTCGAGAAAATCTTGCTTAGTAAACATACACCGATACGGTAGTAAAAATGGACGGTACTCTAAATTATTATTCATATTTTGCTGTTTTGTTTTGACTCCACTACCAAACATCAGAAATGTAATTTAATAACTCATGTCTTTAGTACCAGGGTATTCCCTTGTGTCATTCTTAAAAATAATATTCAAATTAGGAAGAAAATTTTGAATCAGAGCTGAGCCGACTGTATCATGCAAGGTGAAGATAACGAAAAGTGATCAATCTCATAACTCCTACAAGCAATACAAAATATATAGTTGGGCAAACACGGACCCCTGGACACACCAGAGGTGGGATCAGGTGCCTAGGAGGAGTAAGCATCCCCTGTTGAGCGGTCACACCCGCATCATACAAGAGGTGCCCAAGGGACGCATAATTTTTGCAACTTCTTTTTCTGAAGAATTCCAAAATCACATAGTTCCAATATTCCATATTATCATCGTCCACTGTACAAACTAAAGTGAAATAAACACAAAAAGATGAATAGACGAATATCTAAACAATTCATTATACATAACGAATTTCTAATCTTTTCTCCATGGTTTTTCAAAATAAACACTTTTAATTGCAGACGAAAATTTATTTGCTTCCCTTCAGTGGGTAGGTACATGTATTTATTGTGCTTATGTTATGCGCAGGCAGGGGAATGCCAGGCACATCCATACGTAGACATCATGCAGGAATTATTCTGATACCAACAATTGACATCAGCTGGGGATCGAATCACGCAAGATCCTCCGGTTGGTTGCGGACATTGACTTCCGCCAAAGCTACATTCTACAATCTGTAGAAGAAAAGGACAGGGATATAATTCTACATTCTACAATCTGTAGAAGAAAAGGACAGGGATATAATTCTACATTCTACAATCTGTAGAAGAAAAGGACAGGGATATAATTCAAAGTTTAACAGTGAAATTGAATTTCATCTTAATTTCAGGATATCCTTATGTAAGAATTTTCTTATAAAGTTAAAGCATAACTTTGAGAAATGAATTAAGTTTTTGAAGATATATACGGAAACCTTAAGCCGCGATAATTTTATGAGGTGCGTTAGTATTTATTGAAAAATATGCCGGTGTTAAGCGTTGTAGTCTACATTTACTTATTTTTTAAAAATTGAAATAAATCTTTTATGTCAACGTTCTACGTTTTCTTCTGTTGGAATTCACAGACGTCATAATATATTTACTATACTCATACGTCATAATAGATTTACTGTACTTATACGTTACAATAGATTTAGTCTATCCATACGTCACAATAGATTTACTGTACTCATACGTCCTAAAGGATCGACTGTATTCACCGTGATATAAAACCCGACATGTTTTATGAATATATATGCAACCATCAGTCAGGAAATAACTTGCCTTGCAGCTGCAACTGTTCTTATAGATACCACGATCCAATGCAGTCCTTTGGTATTGAGAGAGAGAAGATGTTCTAGTATTCCACGAACACAGGTCTGTATTCCATTTTTGTCCATTAATGGAACCTGAAAAAATAAAATAAAACCATTAATTAAAGCAGAGAAGTACAATCTAAAATCCATTTCATGAATTTCTGCTTTAATTGCTTTAGATCTAAAACTTCATTGTTATTTGGGATTTCAAACATTTCGGTTGAGCATCACTGAAGAGACATTATTTGTCGAAATGCGCATCTGGTGCATCAAAATTGGTACCGTATAAGTTTTACATTATAAACCCTGGGTCGAGGCCTCAGCTGGTGGATTGTTAGTCCCCGAGGGTCTCTACAGCTCAGTAGCTAAGTACTTCGTTACTAGCTTGAAAATACGGATGTATATTTAACTGCTGTGATAAAATTAAGAAATTCATTTCAAAATTAAGGATTATCTCCATCACGCATAGCTCTTATCCTTAAACAAATTTGACTCCACTTTATTTTGAACACTGTTTTCCCTATAATATCTCTAACACTTCATTGTTATTTCGGATTTCAAAAATTTCGGTTGAGCATCACTGAAGATATAGTATTTGTCGAAATGCGCATCTGGTGCATCAAAATTGGTACCGTATAAGTTTACATAATAGACATTGTCATGGGAAAAATTAAACAAAATAAACGATAAAAACATTTCCAAGGTTTAAAGAAGAACCTCTGTTTACCAGATATGATGTATTCCTTTTCTAAATTGAAGTTGGAACCACAACTAGCAGAAGAAGATCTGGTGTAGATATTCTGTGTTGTAGAATATCGTCGTCTGTCATCCTGGAAAATATCAACAAAGTACTGATACTTCGGAAACCTCAAAATGATCCGAGACAAAATAAGATCCATGCGGTGAATGCTTCAATACATGGGAAAATATAATCTCAAGGGGGGGGGGGGGGCTTTTGAATGACATACAGTATTATGAAAACATATGTAACTATTGTTTATAAAAGAAACTTAACATATTTTAAGACACAGACACATTTTCAGAGGTTCATGCATCAAAATAAACATTACAGATACATTATAAGTACATGTATTTTAGAGAAACATATCACAGTTTGCACACCACAAAAGACGCAGCTGGGCTAATGTAGACACCACACGCTAGTTGGTAAATGTAATAAATAATTTAGATTAGAACATATACATTACGATTTGCACACCACTAAGGAACAAAAACCAGTATACTAATTAAGTTCAATACATTTTGATGTGGTTGGTCGAATTCTTAAATTCTCATCATATTTTCAATGAAAGGTGAGGATAACGAACAGTGATCAATCTCATAACCTCTACAAGGAATACAAAATAGCCAGGTTGGTAAACACGGACTCCTTGATATATTGGGAATGCTAGAATGTTAAAACATCTTACGAAGAAACAATTAAAATGTTCTTAATCAAAATGCGTTTTTTCATCACATAACAGGCAATTGGTTACACGTATATCGGTATAACATTTCTGGAATCTTAATATGAAATACATACCTTGAAATCCCTCAGAATCGTTACAGTATACACGACATTTCTTCCTCTGTTGATCGTTCTTCGACGAAGGACTTTCGCTTGAACCACTGTACGAAAAATATCAGATAAATAAGATGAATTACCACTGAAATTAAATATAACTGTGTTAGTGATGACTTGGTTTTTGTAAATTAAAAATCACAAGCGAGCAATAGGAAGATATTGCATGATTTCGCGTTACGGTTTTGATAATTTCTCATTTAACATATTCCGGAATTTTAAAACAACGACACAATTAAAGTCAAGGGGAAGACAATGAAGTATGTAACGCGATCAAAGGTGTGGGGACAATTTAGTGATTAATAGAACTGAAGATGAAAGTAACATACCAAACTGCGAGTTACAGAATTGTGTTTGTGGGTGTTGAGACTGACATCTACAGGCTTCCGAATAAGCCAAGAACGCAACAAGAGCTACACATAAAATCACTAGGTTTGTCATGGCACACTGTTAGAATAAAGACGATATGTATTTCCGCTACAAAACTCCGATATATATAGTCCTCAACCGAATTTTGCTCTAATAGAGTGACGTTAAGTTCGAAATTATTTGCATTATTGACAAAAGATCAGCTATGTTAACAGGAATTTGACGTTGATGTCAATTGCAATGTTAAAGAATTCTAATTGTTGAACAAGGAATTACAATTAATCAAAGTTCACTCCACTACTTGATTTACAGGTGTATAATTGATCTAGGTTATGATTACGATCACTATATATGCATTGTGGAGCCCCAGTACGTAAATTGTTTATTCCAATCAATACCAATGAAGAGTCCCACCTATAAAATATCTAAATACTGATTATGTAATGTTATCCCGTGATACAATCACATTATGATTTGAAGTTTGTTTTGAGAACCAACACAATTCACAAACAAATTCCCCAAATCTGAAGTTAGATATTATGTTTGAGTTTCAGAAAATGTGAATCATATGGATTTGTAAATTTATAAGTTCGAAGCATTGAATAATGTTAATGGTCTTTCTTGTAGAAGACAAAGTTATAAAATAATAAACAAACATAACAGTTGGTTTTGGGAAATTTTTAGTGTTAGTTGAGCTCATAGGTAAAGCGTTCGCTTCGTGCCTGGGATATCGTGAGTTCAAAGCCCGCTTGTGCAATGTCCGCGTCAAACTTAAAACGTAAACAGGTTGCGATTGCTTCTTCACCAAACACCTGACATTTAGAATTGAAAATCACAGGTCTTTCGGATATGACAGTAGATATCAAGCGGCAGGCATTGACATTTAAAAGAACCCTCATTGCTAAAGTCGTAAGCGCTATATATATGTCTGAATTTGTGGTACTTCACCTACAACTTGTAACATTTCAATATGAGAGAAAAATTCTCCTCGAGACCAAAACCAAACAAAAAACCAAACACCTATTGAAAAAACAAAAATGGAACATTTATTCAATAACATCAGATAACAACAACAAAGCAATCATAAAGTTTGTTAATTTGCATATTCATTACTGTTGACCTTGAAATGCTTTCCCTCTGCACGAAGTGCTTTCACCTGTAGTTGGAGGAAACGCTTCTAACGCGCATCGTTATTTTTCTCGAGCAAATGAAATGCAATATATTCTTATTATCCATAAAGTTTCCTATTTCAGGAAAATTCGTAATGACACACACACTCGACGTCACTGTAGGGACCAATATGGTAACAATGCGTTGTCGTAGATGAGGCTTGGGTTTCTCTTTTGAAGTTGGAAACATGCCCACTGTATCTGCGTTTCGCAATTGAACCAAATTGCAAATATGATTGTTTTATGTTTTGGATAGATATTTGTTTATGAATTAAAATGTTGTCGATGGTGGTAAATAGTAATTTGATTCCATGTGTCGGCAAGAAAATACGATATCAAGATGAACATTTTAGACAAAAATCTGAAATTCGATTCATCGCAGAACTGGATATACCAGAGGTGGGATCAGGTGCCTAGGAGGAGTAAGCATCCGCTGTTGGCTGATCACATTCGCCGTGGGTCATATGGCTTGATCCAGTAAACGGGTAATCCGTAGTCAAAATCAGTGAATCAAATGCTTAATGTCATCAATGAAATACAGTTTGTGATGCCCAGCATGTTTGTTAGTTAATATTTAACGCTAATATCAGATGGAAGAAGGCACTGTTTTGAACTGTATGTCCATGGGACCATTTTAGGCATTAATTGAGTTTTATGCTTTGCTTAACTTCATTCAGCATAGATGTAGGAAAAACACCATAGTACATACGTCAAACTTCGAACATAGATATCACAAAACAATGACGAATTATTCTAAACCTTCAACAGGTAACAGAGACATTGCAGTACAACTGCTTAGAGAATATCCGTAAGTGATGTTGCGAATGAATATTGAATTCAAAGACTTTTTTCAGAAATATAATGGAGATGAGTCATGTGTTGATATATCCAAAACGAAGGAGTTCGTCACCGGAGATTCAGTTTGAGATTTAGAATCCGATTACGTTATTTATTGATTGTATTATGTATAAAGCAGAGTTAGCAGAATAAGAGAAATATATACGTCTCAAAACCCCCGTGTCCCTAAACTACCAGTCTAGTAGGTTATGTTTAATAAATCCTGGATCCGCCACTCCTGAATTAAAGGAAACAATCCTGGAAAACAAAAAAATGTTTCACCTTCATTCATGTCTGAATACAGACTAGTAACACGGCAACTTATCTTTTATAGGATGAATAGGAGAAGAAAGAAGCACAGCACAGTGGTGTTAAGGTGTTCCAAGTAAAGTAACAAGTAATAACAGCATGTTCAAATTATTCAAGCATCGTATATTTTTGCTAAAACTCGTTTCTCAATACATAAAAAGACATCGTATCAACTGGGGAAATTCCTCGCTTGATTATTACGTCATCATACAAGTAACGTAGAGCTATTTTTATCCGTTAGACTCTCAGTTGTTTATCACCTCGGCATAGGTGAAATATGCACTCAAATCATTTACAGTAAAGTTTGGGCTTGATATGTTGACATTGATGGAATGAATTTAAAAAGTGATTCGACTAGTTCAATATTCTTTCATTTGATATATCCCTGTGAGCTCGAAATAAAGGACACCACAGAGTCGTCCACTTCTGCTTCATACTTAGATATTTTATTGAAAGTAGACATTAACGGCAAACTAACAACTCAACTGTATGACAAACGGGATGATTTCAGCTTCTCCATCGTCAACTTCCCACATTTATGTAGCAATATTCCATTATCACCTGCATATGGTGTTTATATATCTCAACTGATTCGATATGCAAGAGCTTGTTCTTGGTATAGTCAGCTTTTAAATCGAGGTAAGCTACTGACAAACAAGTTGATGGTACAGGGATTTCAACAGTCTCGATTGAAGTCAGCATTTCGCAAATTCTATGGTCGTTATAACGATCTAGTTCGTCAATACAACCTCGCATTGAGTCAAATGCTGTTTGACGTGTTTCAAACCGATTGTTAAGCCGTTCTTGGCACACTGATTTTGACTGCGGATAACTCCGTTTACCTGATCAGGATATGGGGCTCACGGCGGGTGTGACTGGTCAACAGGGGATGCTTACTCCTCCTAGGCACCTGATCCCACCTCTGGTGTGTCCAGGGGTCCGTGTTTGCCCAACTATCTATTTTGTATTGCTTGTAGGAGTTATGAGATTGATCACTGTTCGTTATCTTCACCTTGCATATATAGAAATTTCCATAAACTCGACTCAAATGTTGGGAATTTCTCGCATTCGCTGCCAAAGTTTATCTTAACAAGGCAAAAAATCCTACCATCCGCATCAAAATCCTAAATCTGGAACTAGCTACTTTTAGGAATATGCCTTAAATCCCCCCCACCCGAATATTTTCATCTTTCACCTGTGCCAAGTTGGTATGTACACACGTTGGTTTTCTTTATCCTAAATGACTATGCACATCAAGGTCAAAATGTAATATAAAGATTAGTGCACACTATATATATCATCAAAGAAAACTAAAGATATCCATCTGACAAATAAATTTCAACATATATATCTTGAACACTGGATACCGGTAGTAAATAGCGAAACAATAAGACATTTTCCCCGCGATAAAACTATGGACCTGTACGTCGTGATGTACTTTGATATTTCGACGTCAGATAGTGTGCACTGGGGTACATTTTGTGACTATTGTTTGAACTTTACGTAGGGCACGATAACCCTACTGTCTGTTTTAATTGAACTTCAGTAACATCTAAAATCAATGCGAACACATAGGGTCCTTTTATATTAGAGACTAAATTGCATTCCTTTACAATTTTAAAAATATTTCGACAATCTAAATTTTGAATACCGAATCATGATTTCAAATACAGTTTTGGGGGACACCATTTCTGAAACGTCATATCATACATTCTCTGTATATGTATTAAGAATAAAACATACATATAGTAATGTGCATTATATAGATATAGAGATATACTATTACATGTATTGGATATGAATGTATATGATATGATTTTGAAAAGTATGGTATCCAGTAAAATTTTGAAATAAAGAATGCTATTTTTAATCACGATGATTGTGACGGCGGATGCAAGATGGTCCCGTATTGTGGTAGTCAATACCCCAGAGAAAAGGCTTATCGAACACTCCAGCTTTTATGATGGTTCATCATAAATGAGTGAAACATGGTGCATTGATTGTTTTTGCTTTCTTTGGTTTAACTTTCAAAAGGAAGCTGTGGATTAATTGTTATGAACGTGCGTAAATTGTCCGATAACTTGATTAGCACAGCAAATAAATAATCACATTTTGTAATTCCTTGAAATTAGTTTGTTATTACTGAGAGGAGATAAATGAAATGAAATCTCATTTATATGCTTACCATCTATAATAATGCTTTTTTTTTTATCCCAACAGCCAAAGCATTGTTTGATGATAACTATCAGCCATCAGGTGAAGTATATAGATACTTGAGAAATTTTGACGAGGACCTTTTTATGTTTCATCGTTTCAAACATTAAGCGTACGAGGTGCAAATGTTACGTAATATCCATTAGTTCGAGGGCGGGGGGGGGGGGGGGGGGGGGTCGAAGAATCAGATATAAGATTTTTTAAAAATCTATTTATTTTCATCATCAATGATTGAGATATTCAATAGTTTACTTCATCATAAATAGTTTACGCCAAAACGTAGCTCTATACAAGGAGTGTGTACATAATAATAATATATTCTCTTCAGCGTCCATTGTACAAAGTAAAGGTAAATCAACAAAATCTAAAGACAAATAGATTAATATTTTAAATACTTATCATACATAAAGAATTTTCAGTGTTCTTGGTAAGGCTTTTCAAAATAAATAGTTCAAACAGCACACGGAAGATTCTTTACTTCCCATTAGTGTTGAAGTAGGTATCCGTTGTGTTCACGCTTTGTGCAGGCGGGGGATAGCCAGCTACATCCATACGTAGAGCGACTGCATGAATTATTCTGATACCAACATTTGACGTCAGATCTGGATCGAATCACACACGCCCCTCTGTTTACTTGTGGACATTGAATTCCGCCAAAATTACAGTCTATAATCTGTGGAAGAAGAGGATCTAGAGACATTGTAAAGTTTTACAATGGAATTGAACTTCAGTTTGATTTCAGAATATCCCTTTTTAAGATTATCTTTAAAATGTTATAACATGATGTTGAGAAATAAATATTTTTTTGAAAACATACAAGGAATGCATTGCGAGGCTTTAAACCGGACTATTTTCGTGAAGAGAATATATTTTCTTGAAAAGCATGCCGGTGTAAATTGTTATACTCTCATTTCATTCTACTTTTACTTCTGTTGGATTTTACAACTGTTAAGATAGATGTACTTTATTTTTGGATATATACAACGACACCACATTCATGGGGAAATAACTATCATTACAATTGGTCGATATATACAAGACAAATATTGGAAATACTAATAAATATTTAGTTGCAACAGTAAAACATCCTTGATTGTTGAATTGTTTAAGCTGTAAATCATCTCTCTAAGTAGTATCCAATCCATTTATTTAAAACCTGATATGTTTTATAAATAATTATGCAATTATTAGTCAGAAAATAGCTTGCCTTGCAGCTGCAATTGTTCTTATAGATACCAAGATTTAAAGCGTTTTTTTGGTATTTGGTGAGAAAAGATGTCTTGGTATTCCAGGAACACAGGCCTGTATTCCATCTATGTCCATTAATGGAACCTGAAACAAAATAACTGAAACTTTAAGCTGAGCATGAAATATCATTCTAAAATCAAATTCATAATTTTGCTTTGTTATTGTTTATCACAATGATTTGTTTTTCGTGACAGCAATGGAAGGGTAATAATACATTGTGATAGATAAATCATTTGAAAGATTTAAACCAGGAATTCAGTTTACCAGATATGATGTATTCTTTTTTTAATTCGAAGTAGGAGCCACAACTAGCACTGGTGTAGATTTTTTGTTTTCTAGAATATCGTCCTCCATTATCCTGTAACATATTAACAATATGCATATGTTTGGTGACCCTCAATTTGATCTTAGGTATAAAATTAGATAAGATTAGATAAAGCTTTATTTCTTCTAAACATGGGAACACAAGCTCTGCAGAGTAATTCACCGAAATATATTATCAATGAAAATAATATAACTATTAGTTATAAAACAAACCAGGTATATTAAGACACAACAGTTTAAGATGTCTGTGTATATAAAAAATCACAGATTTATTGAAGGACAGACACATCGCATGTTTCTAAACTTTTTGATTTTTTTCAGCAAAATTAATTCATTTCATGCAAAAAAATACTTTACATGTGTTTTAAATGAAACAGTTTGCGTAGTTTTCGAGTTTTAAAGCGATGGAATTCATATCTTGCGATATGCATATTTTCTTCGAAATTTTACGCGCCATTATCTGTGACGTCATATGCGACCTCGATCAAAAAGGTTTGCAAACAGTTGTTGGGCATTTCATAAACAGATTAGATTTAAATGGCCAAAAAAACCAATTATCACATTAATGGTTTGTTAATAACTCTGCATTAGGGTGTTTTGTGCCGTTTAATGTGTACTTAGTTGTCAATAGAAAGGATTTAGATAGTGTTTTCTTCAATTTTTGGAGGAAGGTATAAAAGGAAAGGACGTGGATATATTTTTTCGGCACAATGACTTTGCCATAAAAACACCAGTAGCATTTGTCCCTTTATATTTTCAAAAAAGCATTTGGATAAAGACGTAGATAACTGCGAAAATATAGTTCTATCGAAGATACACACTGTTACACGTGGACCTACAGCATTATCCGTTCAATTCACACTTGCACCAGCTGACCTTTACCTTGTAACAACATATAGGCATACCTTGTGCTCTCGGTTTCTACCAACTAGTAGAAATAAACAAAATTAAAGTATTGAAAATAATTGAACTTTCAATTATAAATAATGAAATATTGTATTTTCGTAACTTTGAATTGAACTATAATCCGTTAAGTTGTTTTTCAATGAACGCGTACATTGTACGTAACAACAATACGTGCAGTACGCCGTGCTCCCACTTCCTAACAACGTGTAGATGGAAGAAAAGATGATGAATAAATTTTTTTGATTAAAACAAAATGTTGTGATTTGCAGTATAAAGTTGATCATTTTTCTTTTCGAAATGCACCAGTGACAGTTTATATAAGGCCCTGTTGTCAATGATACATCGTAATATAATTATATGTTCCAAAATGAGAATTCCATTGTTTATTAATAGAAATCAACAACGCTAATTACAGATGTTAAAAGGAATAACATTATAACAAATAGTGTTTAGACAGTGACCCCATGTAAATATTATTTACTCGTAATCGCAAATCGTTTCATACTCGCTTTCCTCGCTACATTATGGTATTTACATCACTATTTGTATAAACTGGTGGCTAAAACACGCAAGGTTCGGGGAATTTGTCAACATTGATATAAAAGTTATCCAGGGTAAATAAAGTAGGCCCCCCAAAACCCGTGTGTTCAAAAATATCTTAAGAATTTCGCAACAGGTTGATCAACGAAGGTCGCATATGACGTCACTGTATCACGTGACTACCTAACTTATTGACTAGGCTTTTTGAAATCGGGGCTTAGATTTAAGTCCGTATTGTGGTTAAATATCCCAGTATTTCGGCGAACGAACAATTAGAATTAATATTTATAAGCATAAGGAAGACCCAATGCATACAACTTTGTAATACTTTGAAAACATGAAATGTGTCCTTTAATAAGTACATTTAGCCTGACAAAACATAATATCAGTTTGCATACGACACAAAACACAGTTTGAATAAAGGAGGTATCACATACCAGCTGGTGAATATAAACACCAAAAACAAACAAAAACAAATATAATAATTTGATTCAATAAGTTATCTAGTTTAACAATATTGCAATTGAATAAGTCAATTACTGAATTCCAGTCATATTTTAAATATACTACATACACTAAAATTCAAATACATCTTATGAAGAAGTAATTTACGTTTCGTAATTTTTATCAGTGTTTCTTCTGTTATTAAACAAAATACGTGTTTTCATCATATAACAGGCAAATCATCCACACCGGTACAGTATTTATGAAAACTTAAATTACGAAAATTTTACCTTGAAATCCTTCAGTACCCTCACTGTATATACAACGTTTTGCCCTCTGTTGATCGTTTTTCGACGAAGAATTTTCGCTTGAACCACTGGTCGAAAAAAGTCAAATAAAGTAAATTACAACTGAGTTCAAATATTACTGTGTAATGGATGGCTCGGTTTTGTAAAATTTATTACTAGAGTATTTATGGAAAATCACAAGTGAGCAATGACAGGATTCTGCATGATTTCGCGTTACGGTTTTAGTAAATGCAACATTTACCACGATTTTAAACCAACGTCATAATTAAACCCAAGGGAACGAAAATGAAGCGTACAGCGAATCAACTGTGTGAGAACAATTTAGTAATTAATAGAACTGAAAATGAAAGTAACATACCAAAGTGGGAGTTACAGAATTTTGTTTGTGGATGTTCGGGCAGACATGAACAGGCTTCAGAATAAGCCAAGTACGCAACAAACACTACACAGAAAATCACCAGGTTTGTCATAGTATGCTCTTCAAAATGTACACGAGATGTATTTCCTACACAGAACTGCTGTGTATATATATATACTTTCGGAATTTGCTCTAACAGATTGCCTTTAATTTGGAAATGATTTGCATTATTGACAACCGGTCAGATGTTAACAGGAATTTGACGTTGATGTCAATTGCACTGTTAGAAATCATAATCGTTGAACAAGGAGTTACAATTAATCATAGTGCATCCCGCTTAATAATTTGCATGTGTACAAGAGGTGAATATAACAAACAGTGATCAATCCCATAACTCCCAGAGGGACTACAAAATGGAGAGTTGGGCAAACACAGACCCCTAGATACAATATACTAGAGGTGGGATCATACAGAATATAAAGTTCGGTAAATATGTACTCCTGGATATACCAGAGGTGTATAATCAATCTAGGTTATAATTACTATCACACCATATACAGTGACCTGTGTGGAGCCCCAGTACGGCAATTGTTTATTCCCATTAATTCCAGTTAAGAGTTTTATGTATATTTATGCAAATACTGTTTATGTCATACTAGTGTATGATAGTAACACATGCAATTTGATGCTTGTTTTAATTACTCACAAAATCCACCGGCAAAATCCCCAAAACCTTATATAAATATGTATATATATATGAATTTCAGAAAATATGAATCTTATCAAATTGTGATTTTATAAATTGGATGCACTGAATAATGGTTATGGTTTTTCTTGTATATGACAAAGTTAACAAGTATTAAACGAACATAACGCTTGGTTTTAAGATTGTTTTTGGTGTTTGTTGCGCTCAATGATAGAGCGTTGGTTTTGTAACCGGGAGGCTGTACGTTCGAGTCCTAATCATGTCATGGCAAAATCATTAATGGCAAATCATTAATTACTAACATTAACGGCAAACTGACAACTCAACTGTATGACAAACGGGATGATTTCAGCTTCTCCATCGTCAACTTCCCACATTTATGTAGCAATATTCCATTATCACCTGCATATGGTGTTTATATATCTCAACTGATTCGATATGCAAGAGCTTGTTCTGGGTATAGTCAGTTTTTAAATCGAGGTAAGCTACTGACAAACAAGTTGATGGTACAGGGATTTCAACAGTCTCGATTGAAGTCAGCATTTCGCAAATTCTATGGTCGTTATAACGATCTAGTTCGTCAATACAACCTCGCATTGGATCAAATGCTGTCTGATGTGTTTCATACCGATTGTTAAGCCGTTCTTGGAACACTTATTTGACTGCGGATAACTCCGTTTACCTGATCAGGATATGGGGCTCACGGCGGGTGTGACCGGTCAACAGGGGATGCTTGCTCCTCCTAGGCACCTGGTCCCACCTCTGATGTGTCCAGGGGTCCGTGTTTGCCCAACTATCTATTTTGTATTGCTTGTAGGAGTTATGAGATTGATCACTGTTCGTTATCTTCACCTTGCATGTTGCAGACATGTTGCATTGGGTTTAAAGACTGCTATTGAACATCAAATAAGAACTCTAGTCGGTTTGTTCTCGGTGGAATCTTATTATCGGTAAGGGGTGTAAGGATCAAGTTCTTTGTTGGAATATGGTTTGTTTTTCGCTGTCAAATGCATTCAGATAATTCCTTTATTGCCCTTTTTAATTTTTATTTAGTTTTAAAATGTTTTAAGGATTGTTTGATCAATTGACAACTCATTTTCTAAGTCCCGCTGAGATTCTATTACTCATATTGCGACGCCACCAGCTTTACTTGAGTACCACACATTTAGAACTATGCTCAGGGCCGTAGCAGTGATGATTCTTTAACATGTCAACGCCTGTCACAGCATGGGACCTCCGGTTGTAATGTCATATTCGAAAGAACCATGATTGTCAATTCTAAATACCGAGCAGTTGGCGAAGAAGCAATAACTACTTATGCTAACTTTTTAGGTTTGACACGACCATGACACGACCGGGATTGCAGTTACGACCTGGCGTTTACGAAGCGAACTCTCTGCTACTGATCGTATTGGAAGGGAGGAGAGCCAGGCTATCTATGATGAACAAGAGATGATGCCAATATATCCTTGTTTTTACAGTTTTTTGCTATCTATACTTTCTCATGTTTTGTATACTAGTATGCGTAGTCTATCGTTATTTGCTAAACAAATATCATTTTCATTTACAAGATGTTATGATATGCTTGCTTAAATTTCTCCTATGAAATGAAGTGGCTCGTATTATAAATGGAATATACTTTTTGAAATTCAGAATGTTTGGTAGTTAATATTTACCCTGAACATCATATGCAAGAAGGTATTTGTTTGAACAGTAAATTCATAGAGCCACGTTAAGCATTAATAGAATCTAATGCGTTGCTTAACTTCATTGAGTTAAGAAGTAGGAACGCACTATAGCAGATACATCAAACATCGAATATGAAGATTCACGGAACGCTGGCAAATTATTCTAAACCATCAACAGATAACAGTGATATTGCAGAGCAACTGCTTAGGGAATATCCATAAATAAGGTTGCGAATGAAAATAAAATTAAAGATACTTCCAGAAATATAACAGAGATGGGATTGATATAGCCATAATATGAGGGAGCGCTTCATCTGTTGTCCAGGGCTACTTTTTACAAAAGAACTAAGACAAAAATCTTCGTTTGCAAAATATTTCATTCTTTAATTTGATTAAATTGTGATTTAAAATTAATTAGGTTGGCAAGGTTTTAGAATAATGAAATATTGTTTGTTTTAGTCGTAAGTTCTTTTGTAAAACAGGGCCCAGTGCCGGATTTAAAGCTCCACTGTTAATTATCTATTTTATTACATGTATGTATAAATTATAGCTAGAATAACCCCAAATATGTAGTATAACGCCCTAAAATGCTGGAAATCCCAGACTCCTAAACAATTAAACCCCTTCTAACAAATCCTGGATCCGTCACTGTTGAGTTGAAAGGAAACAAACCTGGAAAATCTAGGTGCTTCACCGCCATTCGTGTCAAAATACAGAGGTGTAGTGTACATTCCTTTCTTATATGTGATGAATAAGATAAGAAAGAAACACTGTTGTAAGTTAGCTTCAGTAACATAATAAAACAATAATGATACATGTTTAATTTGCATCAAAGACTTAATTATTAACCTTTAGAATGTTTGAAATATTTCGACAATTAATTTTATTATTTTTTAATATCGAAATATGAATATGACGATAATATATACATGAACATCATTCAAAATACAATTGTAAAGTTCAAATATAATTTGTGTTCCACCAACCCTAAAACATCATACACCACATCCTCTCTATATGTATACTAGCGGAAAAAAGAAGCGGTGCATTATAAACTTTAGTATAATTTTTCTATATTTATAAAATCTAAACAAACGATAGAGGCGATGGGTTTGAACAATATCAGATAGTACCCGACTCAGATGCATGGTTAGTGAACACGTGTTATTTATTGAAGTGTTTGTACGCACGAGTTTTACTGGCCAATACTGTTTGGAGTAAGATGGGTAAAAGTTTTGTTTGGACACTATTTGTTAAGGAAAGCAATTTAGTATTGACAAAATATACCCTTCTGTCATGGAACGACTCAGCGAAAACCAACATAATCGTGCTGTTGCGGTGTTTCAAGCTGGAATGGCATAAAGTATCGTAGCAGGACACTTTGGAGTTCATCGGAACACCATCTAGTTATTATGGAGATGTTTCCAACAATCTGGTAACACTCGGGATCAACTACGTTCCGGGCGTCCTCGTGTGACGTCACGTCGACGGGACAACCATATTAAACTTGTGCACCTGAAAAATCGTTTCCAGACAGCAAATTTGACTGCTCGTAGCATTCCTGGACTTCGTCTGCGCGAGGACAACATCAGACCAAGCCGTCCAGCAGGACGCTTGTGTTGTGCAACGTCGACAATTCGGTGGATGTAGTGTTATGGTGTGTGGTGGAATAACAGCACGTGGAGGGACCCCTCTACAAATTGTCAATGGAAATATCACCAGCGTACGCTATCGAGACGAAATTATTCAGCGTCATGTGATACCCTTCATAAGGAGACAGCAAAACCACATCACTCTGCAGCAAGACAAAGCAAGGTCACTTGATACACGTGTTGTCAGGGACTTTTTTGTTCAACAGAATGTCGATGTCTTGCCTTGGCCAGCTGTTTCCCTCGATTTTCGTCGATCGAGCACGTCTGGGGTAAAATGGAACGACGTCTACACCGTGTACCAAATCAGTCAGTGACATTGGCTGATTTAGGCCAGGCTTTAACCAACATCTGGAACAACATCCCTCAAGCATTTCCGAACACTTTAGTGGCATCAATGAGGCGTCAAGCATACGTGAATGCAAATGGTGGTCACATGCGTTATTAACTTTGTTAATTCAAGTTCGAATACCAGTGTCTTTCGAGTGTGCTGAAATAAATATTATTCGACGTTAACATTAATGGATTATGAAATGATGTAACGAATACATTTGTTAACAGTATTACAAAAATAGAATTTCTTCATTGTTATTTTTTAAATTTATTTTTTCATATACTATATAATGAAGAGTTTCTTTTTTCCGCTAGTATACAAAGGTCAAAACGTACATACATTCATGTGTATTCTACAGATATAGAGAATCACTAATATATGCACTGGACATGAATAACGTATATACTCGCCTATAAGTCGGATTTCTGGGAGTCAATTTTTTGTCCAAAACTCTTATGTCTGATTTATAGGCGTGTCCTAAGAAGATAGGCTAATGTAGTGTTTCCAAACAACTCCGACGATTATCATTGACTACCATACAAACGCTTATTGTTCACAAATATCTAGACATATCGTATTGTTTATGCATTTTAAAATTATGTATAAAGTACAAGTATTTACATATTTTCATATTTTATATAGTTAAGTGTATATCATTGATTTTGAAAATTATTTACATACCGGTAACTAATTCTTTTATTTAATTTACTAATCTATCGTTTACCGGTGAAATTGAATTGCGAACCCAATTTAAGATTGAAATATATTTCATAAAAGATTGAATATTGTTATCAGATAATTTAGATTATCATTCTTGACTCTTAACAACTCAATTGATGAGATTGATCACTGTTCGTTATCTTCACTTTTCATGATACAATGAATTATACCAGAATCCCACAATAACAGTTTTCACGAGGCCCGTGTCACGGTGTCAGGTACTGATGATTAGGAGACCATAATTGCTTACGTAAACAAGTGATCATTGCCAATAATAAATCAAGTGTTGCGTTTAAACCCAAAACAGATATCGCTTGGATATTGAGCACCTCATAATTATTATTAATTTCTCAAAATATTTTTTGAAACTTAGGTAAAACATTAGAGCATTGACTTGAAATGTCAACCGATTCTGACAAAAATTTGTACCGACTTACAAACGGGTCAATGTCAAATTCCTACAAAGTAACCTTAAAAATACAACCGACTTATAGGAGGAACAACTTATAGGCGAATATATACGGTATATATGGTATAATTGTGAGAAGTATTGGTACATGTATCCAGTGAAATTTTGAAATAAAGAATGTTGCGTTTTATCGGAATGGCTGTAAAAGCCGATGCACGAGAGATATGCACTGTGACAGTCAATACTCCACGGAAATAATTATAGAACAATCCTGGTCTTTCATAAAAAATGCGTGACACGTGATGCATTAATTCTTCTTGGTTACTTTTGTATAAAGTGGAGAAGGAAGCCTTACATGTATAATTGTGAAAAAGTAAATTTTCCGATTACATGAATAGCACAGCAACGGCGAGCTACAGTGTTTTCCATACAAATAATAATCTAAGAAAACTCAGAAGCAATATCTTAAAAGCATTAAAATCAATACATTCATCTTCATCTCTTAAAAAGCGACAAGGGGTGTACACAAAATCAAATGGTTTAAATGAAGTACACCACGTCATACGATGACGTTTCATTGGCTGCTATTATTCACTTGGCACCAAAATCATCTAGCGGAAAATGTGCCCTTGGAATTTTTCAGTGATTCGTTCATAACGTGATGTGAAATTAAACATCCATTAATGTTATCGTTGTCCTATCCCCGTGAAAGGCGAAGATAATGTACAGTGATCAAACTCATAATTTCTATAAGCAATACACAATATCTGGTTGGGCAAACAGGGACCCCTAGCCAAAATAGAGGTGGGATCAGGTGCCTAGGAAGAGTAATTCGATCGGTCGCACCTGCCGTGAGTCCTATACCTTGATCAGGTAAACTGAGTTATCCGTACTCAAATCAGTGTGTCAAGAGCGGTCTAACAATCAGTATGAAACACCGTTCTGTTCTGTCGTCAATTTTAGAAAACTGTATCGGTCCGTGCAGTTTCTCCATTGTTTCACTTGAAACATTTAAATCATTGTTTATTTAATAAACTAGGAACATTTCGACATCAGTGTTAAACGATATTGTGTAGAGAATCATCTTATTCTCATACTAATATGGTCTCCTTTTATCATTTGTACAAGGCTTGTCGCAAACGTCCGTGAACTGGGCTTTTAGCTTTACAAGAACCAATATAATCCCCTAAAATGTGCCAAATACGACTAATTATACTATTGTTGTTAATTTCTCAAAAAATCAACTTTGAACTTCATTAAGTTTCTTTGTTGTTGAGAAAATCAATTTGCATGTACGTTTTGCCTCCGAACGTGAATACGTCTTTGTTTTTCGTCGTTTTCTAAAAACCGGGTTACCCAACATGCACATACCCTTTGTATTCCTAAATCATCCGATAAAATGTGATGAACAGATGATTTATTGATCGCTAAAAAATTCTTCAATCTCGTGTATGGTCGGAAATCTGATTTCCTAAATAGTGTCAACTAGTTATTTTACAGTTTTTTCGCCGGCTTCCTTAGGCCAACCTCTCTCTTCTGGAGTACCTTCCACACACCTTTCATAAAATAACTTGTGCTATTTGAACACCAGGGAAAGAGAAACATTTCTGTATGATTCTGTAAATTCTAACTTCTTGTGAGTCTCCGTTAGAGTCAAGCCGAGTCAAGTGCAAAAGAAGCTCTGACGCTGACGTCGTCATTTCGCTGGAAATTTGCACCTCCTAACTATCGCATGATGTCATAATTTACATAAATATTAGAATTGTCTGTGTATATAAAAGGATATCTAAAGAAAACTCCTACAAAGATATACTAACAGACATGAAATAAACAATGTTTTTGTTTCTGCAATTGTACTCCCGTTTCAATTAGTTTAATTAGCTATTTCATTTATTGCGCCGCTTTATGCTTCTTTATAATGGAAAGCCTAAACTATTCCTATTTAATGTCAATTCATATTGAAACTTTCTACATCTTTTTATTGATAACTGTTTTCTCCTCATGTTGTAAAATTTAATTTTTCAATGACGTTAGAAAACTAAGAAACGCCGTATGTCCATTACGGACAACCCTCGTATGTCTACCTCCGAGGTCATTTTGTTGACATACTTTGTTTCCCTTCGCAGTGGGTAATGCCGTGTTATAGTGTGAACCCGTAGTCATACCTACCTAGTGTATGTGACATACAACCATATACTTACCTGAGGATGGGGAGTTTGAATGGATTCTATTCATTTCAATAATCGCATTAGCTTAGACTTCCTAGAATTAGTGTAAAACAACTTGCAAAATAATCATAGTTTGTAATTTCTTAATAATTTCTGTTATTACTCACATATCATTAAGGAATTTCAATTAAATGCTGACAGATGCGCTGTCCTAGAGGTTAGAGCGTTCGCCCCGCATTCGGAAGGGTGGTGTTCGAACCCCGGCCGCAACAGACCCTAGTCGTTAAAACAGGTAGTGACAATTCCTTGGCCAAACGCTCGACATCAGGCGTGAATGTCACGGGTCTAGGAGATGACCTTGAAAACTGATGTCCCGTGTCACAATAGGTGTGGCACGCTAATGAACCCTCACTGCTCAATGACCGTAAGCGCTGAGCATAAGCCTAAATTTGAAGCCCCTCACCGGTCTTGGTGACGTATCCATATGAGTGAAAAATTCTCGAGCGAAACGTTAAGCAAGATGCAATCAATCAATCAATCACCATTTATGATGATGATATTGCTTTCCTACAGTCATGACATTGTTTCGTGATAAATATATGACAATGTTTTATCTGTCATATGTAAAGTCTAGAAATAATTTAGAAATCTTGATGTAGAGTTGTTGCGATTAAATGCGTTGCAAAACTTGAGCGTGTGAAGTGCAAAATTAGGATACATCGATACATTTGGAAGAATCGGATATGGGCGTTGGTTTTTTATAAATATGTTTGTTTCCATAATCAAAAATGAGATATCCAGTAGTTTATATCATCATAAATTATTTTACGACAAAAAGTAACTCGATACAAGGAGTGTATATATAATAACCATATCATATCATCAGCGTCCATTGTACAAACTAAAGTGAAATCAAACAAAGATAA
Organism: Ostrea edulis; assembly: GCF_947568905.1. Classification (NCBI taxonomy): domain Eukaryota; kingdom Metazoa; phylum Mollusca; class Bivalvia; order Ostreida; family Ostreidae; genus Ostrea; species Ostrea edulis. The sequence goes on along the minus strand of NC_079170.1, from coordinate 85,131,999 downwards.
ATAGCTCAATATCTACAATATCTATTATACATAACGGATTTCTAGACATTCCTTGAAGGTTTTTTGAATTAGTTCAAATTGCAGACGAATGTTCTTCGCTCCCCTTCACTGTTGAAGTATGTGTCTAGTTTGTGCAGGTTAAGCGCATGCAGGGGAATGCCAGGCACATCCATATGGAGAGAGGTTGCAAGAATTATTCTGATACCAACAGTTCACGTCAGATCTGGATGGAATCACGCACGACACTCCCGTTGCTTGTGGACATTGACTTCCGCCAAAACCACATTCTACAATCTGTAGAAGAAGAACACATGGAAATATTTCACAATTTAACAGTGACATTATACTTCAACATAATTCCAGAATATCCTTACGTAAGAAATTCTTAATAAAGTTAAATCTTAATGTTGAAAAATTAATCAGATTTTTAGAAATTATGTAAAGAACAAACAGCGACACTTTATGCCGGAATATTTTCATGAAACGCCTTAATATTTCTTGAAAAGTATATCGATGTAAAACGTTGCAGCTCACATTAATTTGGGGAGGGGGGGGAGGTGAAATGTATCCTTTACATTCACATTCTACGTTTACTTCTGTTTGATTCCACAGCAGTAAGCATAGATGTTCTGTACTCATACGTTGGTACTATAAATATTATCTAGTGGTGATGTTGAAACATTTATCGAAATAGTATCAATTCCCTCGATTCAAAACCTGACTATCAGTCAGAAAATAACTTGCCTTGCAGTTGCAACTATTCTTATAGATATCAAGATCCAAAGCAATTCTTTGGTATTGGGTGAGAAAAGATGTCCTTGTATTCCAGGAACAAAGGCCTGTATTCCATTTTTGTCCATTAATAGAACCTGAAAACATGAAAGGTGAATAACGAACAGTGATCAATCTCATAACTCCTACAAGCAATACAAAACAGATAGTTGGACAATCACGGACCCTTGGATATACCAGAGGTGGGATCGGGTGCCTAGGAGGAGTAAGCATTCCCTGTCGACCGGTCACACCCGCCGTGAATCCTATATCCTGACCAGGTAAACGGAGTTATCCGTAGTCAAAATCAGTGTGTCAAGAACGCTCTAACAATCGGTATGAAACACGTCAGACGGCATTTGACCCAATGATAGGTTGTATTGACAAACTAGATCGTTATAACGACCATAGAATTTGCGAAATGCTGACTTCAATCTATGTGATAAATATAACATTTGAAAGGTTTAAGCATGAAATTCAATTTACCAGATATGATGTATTCTTTTTGTAATTCGAAATATGATCCACAACTAGCAGATGAAGTGCTGGTATATATTTTCTGTGTATTGGAATAGCGTGTTCCGTCACCCTGAAACGTAGAAACAAATTGCATACATTTGTTGAACCTCAAAGTAATCAAAATTTCAAAAGATTTACAATCTCCGCAGAGCACGCATTGTCAGTAAAAGTCTAATGTTAGATAAAAACAAAGTTCACGTATATTAAGAGATATAAACAATATTTTCAGATGTTAATGTATTAAAAGAGAGAAGACAAATATATTAATAATGATATGTATTTGGGAGAAACAATGCATCTTAGTTTACACACTACATGATATGCCTAAAGCAGACACCACCCACACGTTAGTGCTTAAAATAATTTGAACTGACACAACCCCCCCCCCAAAAAAAAACATGGATTAAACCCCATAGTGAAACAAATCAATTATTTATGATACAATTCAAGAAATTATCAGTTTAAGAAAATTAGATATCATTAAATTAATTATCAAGTTTTAGTCACATTTTCAATACACTAAAAGTAAAATTCAAATACAGCTTCTCAAGAAATAATTAGAATTTTGTTTGATTCTTAACGTAATTTTCAGGTGTTTTTCCTCTGTTGTTGATTACAAAACATTTGTATCTGTTTGCATTATGTAACTGATATTTCATTTACAAAACTACGGGCGCAACATGTCTGAAAACTTGAATTATCATCAAATGTTAATGATGAAAATTTTACCTTGAAATCCTTCAGAATCCTCACACTATAAACAACTTCTCGTCCTCGGTTAACAGTTTCCCGACGAATGACTTTAGCTTTAACCACTGGTGGAAGAAATTGAAACAAACGTTAGATATTAAAGATGTGTGGATTGCATCTGAAATCAAATATCAGTGTGTGATGGATGACTTGGCTTTGTAAAAGTTAGTTCTACAATAATTATCGAAAATCACAAGGGAGTTATGGCAAACTACTACATTACTCTGCTTTAACAATTAGAAATTTGCCGACATTTTTAAACAACCGAACAACAAGCTAAAGGTGCAGGAAACAAAGTGGCAAGTGCATATAAAAGGACTTATCATAATATTGCTTCAAACGTTCCCACGAGGACTGGTAGGAATAGCCGGTGTTAATGATTATTAGAACTGAAAATGAAAGTAACATACCGAACTGCGAGTTACAGAATTGGGTTTGTGGGTGTTGAGACAGACATGTACAGGCTTCAGAATAAGTCAGAAATGCGACAAAAGCTACACAGAAAATCACCAGGTTTGTCATGGTTTGTTGTAACAATAGACACGATATGTGTGCTCCGCATAAAACTCCAATATATATACTGCCCAAACCGGATTTGTCCTTTTTAAAAAAAAAATGCTTTAATTTCGAAATGATTTGCACATTAACAAAAGATCAGATGTTAACAGGAATATGACGTAGTTGTTGATTGCACTATTCAAAAGAGAAACTGGAATCGTTGATTACATAGGATGGGAATGAACATGAACATTTTTGCTATTCCATACATCTCTTGTCAAACCGCTCCCACTTAACAGGGATTTACAATTAACCATACGTTATCTAGCTATTTGATTTGCACGTGAATGATTAATTTAGGTTAAAATTAATGTTTCCATGAGCAGGGCCCCGTGTGGAGCCCCTTAACGTCAAATGATAATGCAAATTTATTAATGGGCAGAACCCCACCCATAGAAATGTGGAAATACGGTTTAAGTTACACCAGTCTATGACAGTAAAACATTATCATTTGAGGCTCATGTTAATTACCCACGAAATCAACAAGCTTCCTAGCATACGACGATTTGTTTTATTTAGAGTTTCAGAAAATGTGAATTTACAAGTGAATTGTAAAGATACATCAACTGGTAAATGGCAAAGTTTACATGTTCTAAATTTTAAAGTAATATCAAAACTGCTTTCAAAATTTCTTTTTTGTGTTAGTTGGTATTATATTTTGAAATAACTTACCTTTGAGAAAAAAGTAAGTTGTTTATTTAATTCATCTTTCCATAGGATCATGTATGGCAAGAAAAATGAACTCTACGCACACAAACAACAGCAAACCAAAAGCATTAACAAAAGGTTAGAATATACAATACAAACACAACCCCGACAGAGCAAATTAATGATGATGTAGACGATAACATTGGTCATGCTGACGGAGAAAGAATTACAAAATTACATTCGGGTTTAGTCGATTGCGAAAATAAATCTCATGACATAGGCCCCATCATGAATGAAAGATAAATTAACGGTGTTGTATGCGAACGTTTGTTGACGAATTTTAATATTCTAACTTTGGAATGATAGTGAATTTAATATAACCATGGGTGGATATTTGTGGCAAAGCCTTCATATATAATATACATTAATACATGCTGAACTTATTTTTAGAAATCAGTCAAAATTTATGGCGTGATATAAAATGTTTCAGATACTTAAAGGCCGAGGTTTTCAAACGGTCGGTTTTTCCAGGTAAGTGAAGTGTGGGACAGAACTAATTCAAGGCAGATGTGAAGCCCTGGGGGAACCTTGCTACCTTGTGTATAGCGTCCTGAACATATGGGATGTTACCTGCATTACCTGTTCGTTTTCGTAAGACTTATAAATTCAGGATTGTCATTTTTATTGCGCAGGTTTATCTAAATGTTGACAATTAATCTAATGAATCAAACATGTAAAAGATTGATAAATTTATTTTGTATAAATGAGGACATGAGGTATTGAAAACTAAGGAAGAATATTCTTTATTACAATCATAGTCACTGTATAAGTTTTCTTGTATCCATTTGACAGCCATCGTCGGATCCCATCATGATGAGTAAAATACTATTTCAGCCATGGGTATCCAACGATATGGGACTGCCAAACATACAGTTTTCGAAGAGAGTTTCTGGCTATGCACTCATCATCGTCCCACGCCTCACCATGACTCAACACATTCCAAAACTGCTTATCAACTTTTTTTTTCTGTTTCAATTATTTTTTTCTCTGAACGGTAGACTAGAATTATCTTTCCACCCTAAGTTGTCTGTGTGATTCGTCCATGCCGCATGACTTACACAAACAGACATGGCGTTCGGATCTTCTAACAGTTTTTCAATAACTGGTCCAGACGAAGAATTCGTTTTTCCTCTGGATTCCAATTTCAACCATCATACGCAAAAATAGCCCTAATATTGTTTAATTTCTCTTCCCATAAGTTGACATTTATATGTACTTTTGTCGACATGTTTCGAGGGAAAATTACACCTATACATTTTCAACTGAGTGTGAACAAGATTTCAATGACGTATTTACACACAATTACTTTTCTTTATAAACATTGATTATATGAAATTACACGGGGATTCCAATAAGAGTCGGTATTTTATGTTTAGCATAAAACCAATGTCCGTGTACACTATGCTCTAACAATATTTGACATATTTTCTTTATATAGGAAAACATTTTGTAGGTAGGGAAACAGAAGGGAATCTTCATGAAAGTGGAATGACATGCTTCAGTTATCTCTCCTTTTTCCTATCATACTTCTAGAACAATTCATCCAGTCTCTACATTAAAAAAGCTGCGGGAGAGAATAATGCAGTTACTTGAAATAGTATTGTCTATTATCTTAATAGAAAAACTTAACTGCATTTCATACTTGTGTCTTCTAGCAGTGGTTAAAGGTTGGTATTACAACATAGGAAGGTGGTTCATTGCACTGGATGTCTATTTATTGTTTGGTTTAAGGATTTTACATCAATCTCGAAAAAAAAAATACAATATTTCAAGATTTTAGAAAAGGCGAAGATAACAATGATCGATTTCATAGATATGCATTTTTATGGAATGATAAAAAGGTATTTTTGCGAATAAGATTTTAAAACCAAACTTTACTTTGATTTGATGCATGATATGAATATTTAAAACAAATCTACCTAGTACACTCACGTACATGTTCGAACATTCTGAATAAAATATATTTAGGAAAATTACAACGGCTTTATGCTAATATTTTTTTTTTAAATCTACGACTAAAATCTTCAAGAAGCAAGTCAGTGGGAGAAAAATATAGCAGAAAAGCATATTTTAAAAAGAAATTGAAAATTAAATTTCAAAATATCATAAATATTTCTATTTCTCAAGATTTGAACCAAATCAGAGAAGAAGAAAACAAAAAACCAAAAAATAACCGACCCCTATCAAAATCGATAGAAATAAGTAAAATAATGATATCCTTGCTAATCTAATGCACTTTTCATTAAGAAATTAGTTTTCTCTACCAATTCATCTAATCTTTAAATGTTTCGAGTTTGAAAAAAAAATCGCAATCTTTCTAGATTTTTGCTATTTCATTTCAATTTCTTTTCGAAAGACTTTCGTCAAATATATATAACACCGTTTACCTGATGAAGCTCACGGCGGGTGTGACCGATATATATATTTTCCCGATTGACATATTCGTTAAGATTTTATCGTATATTTAAGAATTGAACAGCACTTTGGAGCTATTCATGGTTAATATGAATATATTTGAGACAAATTCTGTGAATCGTGTAGAGAATTCGCCTGAAATCCAAAATCCGTTCATATTGGACAACCATAGAATTTGCGAAATGCTGACTTTAAGTACAAGATAGAATCTTTAAATAAAAGTAACGTTAATATTTCATCCTGAACTCAAGTGACTCATGGATATTGCAGAGGCTCATTGTTTGGTCTGAATAGCGCAATATTTATTGTTAGATTTTAGTTGCATAAAACAAATTCCTTAGATCCGACACTATCACAGTCGTATCATGATGTATTTCAAAACTCAGGTATGACGTCACACTTCGTGTTACCCTGCCTTTTGTCAGTATTACACATCGTTAAACATTGCATTAATCTTAATGGTGCACTGTGATTTGGAGCTAGAAGAACACAAGATAAGGAATATCGATAATCCATGTGGGTTCACAATCTTATTAGTGACATATGTTGCACTTTTAAAATCATTACGCTTTCAAATTCTCAGTTGCATGCTTTAAAGTAGTTCATGGTCAGTATGACCGGATTGTGTTGCGTGCTGAAATTGGTTGGTTCATGGAGGAAAATGCAATTTGTAATATAGATATTTAGAATGAGTTAACAAGGAACTTTTCAACTTTCATGAAAATTGTCTATGTAAAAATTAAAACGTCTATCTATGTATTTTAAGCATATTTTATGAAATACAACATGTATTCATATAACCCCAAGACATTTATATAAAATAATTGAGATACTATATCACTCTTCCGTTGATGAAATCATACTTCATTCGATGTATTTTAACGAGCCATTAAATTAAATTTTGATGTAATGAGCCAACTTAAGGGAACATGAACCCATAATATATAAGTGCTTGATTCACTTTACTTTGTACAGGTAATTTACGATGTTTCGTAGATTGAAATGACAAGTCTTTAGTGACATGTGTGGTTCTGTTAATGAATTCACATTTAATTTATTAACAAAACGAACTTAAACAAGGGACATGATGTTAATGGGTTTGCAGAATACAAGGCTTTATCGACAGGCTTAGGTTCTTATCATGTGATCCCTATTAAAGAATTAAAAGTAAAGAATTTTCAACACCTCATAAAAAGATTGAATGGATGAATAAATAATGTACATATCAATGATCTGAAACAGGTTTTAAGAAACTAAATAGGAATAATTTTTTAGCCGAGTTGCAACGAAGTTGAACTCGCCTATTCGTTTGGTGATGCGGGCGAGCGGGCGGTTGGGGGTCAACAATTGGTTTCCGGATGATAACTCAAAAAGTTTACAATGTAATCAAATAAAACTTTTATATATTGTTGGATGCTCTGTAAGGAAGACCCCTATTGATTTTGGAGAAAAAAGTCAAAGGACAACGTCACAGTGACCGAATATTAATTTAAAATTCCCCAAAAATTTAGTCTCCGGAGGATAACTCGATTTTTTAAAATTTGAATCAAATGAAACTTGGATATATTGTTGGATACCAGCAAAGCAAGGCCCCTATTGATTTTGGAGAACAAAGGTCAAGGTCACAGTGACCGAAAATAGATTGAAAACGTCATACAAATATGGTTTCTGGACAGTAACTCGAAAAGTTTAAAACTGAAATTAGTTCTTCACAATTATAAATATGCCACATCATTCGGTATTTGACCCAATTAATATCAGACGGTATTTGACCAAATGATAGGTTGTATCGACGAACTAGATTGTTATAATGACCACATGATTTGTGAAATATTGACTTCAATCGAAACTGTTGAAACCCCTGTACCATCACCTTGCTTGTGGGTAGATGTAGTTATATATATATCTCTCTCAGAATGGGAGAGGATCCTACATTTTGGCCATGAGTTACAATGATGCGTGAAGATATATTTTCAAACATCACTGTCATGTGGCTTATTGGGTCAAATGCTGTCTGACGTGTTTTTACCAATTGTTAAACTGTTCTTGGCATACTGATTTTTGCTACTGATAATACCGTTTACCTGATGAAGACATCAAGCTCACGGCGGGTGTGACCGATCGATGGACAGTGGATGCCTACTCCTCCGAGGAACCTGATCCCACCTCTGGTATATCCAGGGGTCCGTGTTTCCCAACTCTCTATTTTGTTATTGCTTATAGAAGTTATGAGATTTGTCATTGTTCGTTATCTTTATCTATCATCCAGACATTCCTAAGTGAGATTAGAAAAGTAGATATATAAGTGAATTTTCTAATCTATCTATATTTATAATAACGAAATGATATATTCAATAGTTTACTTCATGAATTGTCCTGTGGGATCCGGTTTAGAATAGTTCCCCAGTGTCCCTTGCTTGTCGTAAGAGGAGAACAAATTGGTCTGTCCTTCGGATGATACGGCAAAAACTGAGGTCCCGTATAATAGCGGGTGTGGCACGATAAAGAATCCTCCCTGCCCTAAGGCCGTAAGCATAAGCTTAAATTTTGCAGCCTTTTACTGACAATGGTGACGTACTAATATGAGTGAACAAATATCGAGAGGGACGTTAAAAATAGACTATCTATCTTCACAAATATATTGTAACAAAAACTATTTCGATATCACGAGTGTATCAATAATAGCGATCTATTCTCATCAGCTGTAGTTGAAGATACAGAAGTGATATCAACAAAAACATATCATCAGCACAAAATATGAAAATCTAAAATATTTATTATGCATACGGGATTCCCAGTCTTTTCTTAAAGACATTTTCAAAATAGACAGTTCAAATTGCAGACGCATTTCTCCATGCTTCCCTCCGCTATCAAGGTAGGTATCCACAGTGTTCACGGTCTTGGGCAGACAGGGGAACTCCAGCCACAACCAATCGTAGTCAAGCTGCAGGAATTTTTCTGATACCAACATTTGACGTCCGATCCGGATCGAATCACGCAGGCCCCTTTGGTTTCTTGTGAACATGGTATTCCGCTAAAACTGCATTCTATAATCTGTAAAAATGAAGACATGGACATATTTCAAAGTTTATCTGTGAAATTGAAGTTCAGCTTCATTTCATTTAGAAAATAACCTGCCTTACAACTGCAACTGTTCTTATAGATACCATGATTCAAAGCGGTGTTTTGGTATTTGGTGAGAAAAGATGTTTTAGTATTCCAAGAACACTTGCTGGTTTTCCATTTTTGTCCGTTAATGGTACCTGAAAAAAAAACGAAATAAATTTATCAGTAGGCTGAACAGTAAAATAGCATTTTGATATCCATTTCATGATTATGCCCTGTTCTTGTTTATCATAATAGTCAATCAGCAATGGGAAGGAAATGATACTATGTGGTAAATAAAACAGTTGCAATGTTTATATAAAGAATTCAGTTTACCAGATATAATGTATTCTTCATTTAATTCGAAGTCTGATCCACAACTAGAAGCACTGGTGTATATTTTCTGTGTTTTGGAATATTGTCGAGTGTCATTCTACAACATATAAACAGACAACATGTGTTTGATGAACCTCAAAATTATCTTAAAGATAACAGCAGTTTCAGACCTATTAATCAATTACGATAAGATAACTGTTTCTATTTATCGAGTATTTTAAAACATGAGAAATCATCCCCGCAGAGCTTTGGACTAACATATTATCAGTAAAATTCATATAATTATTAGATATAAGCAAAGTTCACTTATATTAACACACATACATAACAGTTCTGGTGACAATGTATTAAAACATACATCATAGACAAATAAATAAAACAATTATGAAAAACCTAATACATGTATCAAAAATTGCATACTACATAAAACACAGTTTAAGTGAAGCAGACACCACGCATAAGTTGGTACACATAAATTATTTAAATGAAAAAATAAACACGGATTAGACACCACATTGAAACAATTACAAATTTATCTACTTAAATTCACTATTTTTTGTTTTTAGATTTTTTAGATTTTAAAAATTTTGATGTGATTAAATCTCAGACATATATTCAATATGTTACAAATAAAATTCAAATAAATCTGAGGGAGAAGTAATTGAAATTCCATATGACGCTTAACGTAACTCTTTTGAGTTTTTCTTCCGTTGTTAATCACAATACCTGTTTTCATGAAATAACAGGCAAATTATTGACACAGATGCTGGTACAGTGTTTCAGAAATCTTATCTTATTGTGATGAAAATATTACCTTGAAATCCTTCAGTATCTTCACGGTATAAACTACGTTGCCTTCTCTGTTGAACGTTTGTCGACTAAAGACTTTGGCTTGGACCACTGATCGAAAAAAAATATGATAAGAATGTTAGCCATCAAATTAAGTGAATTACGACTGAAATCAAATATTAATGTGGGATGTATGATTGGCTTTTTAATAATTCTTACTATAATGATTATTGAAAATCACAAGAGAGTAACGTTGAGTGATTGATTATTCGAACTGAAAATGAAATTAACATACCAAACTCCGAGTTACAGAATTTTGTTTGTGGGTGTTGAGACGGACATAAACAGGCTTCAGAATAGACCAGCAACGCAAGAAACACTTCACAGAAAATCACCAGTTTTGTCATGGCAGGCTGTTCAAAATGTACACGATATGTAATTTTTACATAAAACTCCAATATATATATACTCCCCAAACCGGATTTCGCTTTCAGAGAGTGGCTGTAATTTCGAAATGATTTTCACAGAAACATAAGACCTGGCCTCAAGACGGTACACAATAAATTGAAAATAGCCTTTAGGCGAGCTTTTGATCAATCACTTTAAGGTGGCTCACTACACTAAAGCTTATACTCTTTATGACCCTACGTCACAATATGGCGATTTTAATGTTTTGTGAAATTATTTATATCGATCGATTATTTTGTTTATCATCGTAGCTCAGTGGTTAAAGCATTGACTGGTGTACCGCATATATCGAGTTGAAATCCGACAGTCTTTCGTTCATATGTGTTGAAATAATGCTTTTTTGAAAATCATGTTTTTATCCAAATTTGCATATTTTCTGCCTTTATTTTATATCATCATATCTTTTATGATTAAATCAATTCGTTCTGATTTGAGAATTTATTTCAGGATGTTGTGAGCCACCTTAATCGTAAGAATTATCCAGCACATATTTTTACAAAAACATTGGTTCGTATAAAACAATCAGATGCAAGCATGTGATGCTGAAAATTTCATTTGTGTAGTTGGAATTTGAATTTAGACTTAAGGAGGTATGCTACACCAGAGAAATTTTATATGGGTAAAAAGTGGAGAATATGTACAACAATATTTTGAAATTGAAAACTTTCAAATCTACTTTATTTAGTCACAAAATGCAGTTTTAGTTGATATCAATCTGAGAAAAAATTAAAACCCCTGCTGGCCGCGAACCAGCGATCTACAGTTCAGCAGTCGACGTGCTAACCTACTTAGCTACTCAACTAGGCAATGATTCTTTAAATGAATAGACAAATATTGCTGTTATTTATATTTTCATCCATGTTTTAAAAGGAAGTCAGCCATTATGACGATGTAGAGTACCCCCTTTAGGTTTATCAATCCTCATGTGATGTCATAAATTTTGCAAAGATATCTATTAAATTAAACTTTGCGCATGATAGAACATATCTTTCAGAGGAATTCTAATCACTGGATAAAATAAAAAAAATTCTGTTGATACCGAAAAACGTGTATATTTTCCATAGATAATCAATTATTCATAATTTAAAAAAAATGTTGTCAAGGGCACTAACTCCTATGTTGGTATTTCATCTACTGCTTGTCTATTATACATTATTTCCCCAATACCCACAATTAATTTATACTATAGGGTTATTGAACATATATTGGTGAATATTGTCACAAGTTGGCTGTGAAAATGCACGAGCTTGCGAGGGCATTTTGACAGCCAACGAGTGCCAATATTCACCTATATAAGTTCAATAACCCTTTTATTATATAGCTAAAATATTTAGTTGTTAAACTATATCCCTTTTCACTCAAACTACTCCAAAATAGACGAGAATTCATCATTATTGGCATCTAAGGTGAAGGTGTTCAATAACAGCATGCATTTCGTAACTGTTCAATATCCAACCCGTCATTAATGCATGAAGCAAACTGATTTTGTAAATGGGAACATCATAATTTATGTATAGTACATTTTACTGAAGTAAATATCAAATACCGGCTCTGTCAGATTCGGAGGACCGTCGTCTGCCATTTTGGCTTATTTATGTCGTTACGGTAACGTCAATATTGAACGCTCTTACTCGGAATATTTCGGGCGCATACAATTTACGCAATGTAAAGTTAGCGTTCACAAAATGTTGAGGATATTGAACGCTAACATTCTCTTGATTTTACGCAGAGTTTATAATAAACTATTTATTAGCTATATAATAATTATTATATTCGCTTACTCCTCCTAGGCACCTGATCCCACATCTGGTGTGTCCACGGATCCGTGTTTGCTATCTATATTGTATTGCGTGTAGGAGTTATGAGACTGATCATTGTTCGTTATCTTCATATTTCATTCATGAATAAGCAGTTTTTTTTAAAACGGTTGACATTTAAAATTTGTCATTTCAACAACTTTTTATCTATTTTAATTATTCTGAATAACGAAAATGTGTAATTTTCTGATGTTGACATATATTTCCGTTTTTTTTTTTTATGTCTGACATCTTTAAAAATGTGGCAACATACACATTTTCTTTGTTTGTTGATCAAATTTAACTAGTGTATATTGAATGGGTTTTTGCACTTTCAGTCATTGATATTAGACACATGAAAACAAAAGTACGTACTATCTTTCATTCTGTGTTTAGCAAACCAGAAGTGATAAAAGAATTAGATAGGTTACATGAGGAATATGTTTTGGTTCCAGCTGAAAAAGCTAGTAACAACATTGTCTTTGTGTGTAAGGCTCATTATTACAACTGTATTTTAAACGAACTTGGCATTAATTCCACTTTTGGTAATCATACTTATACTCCAACTGCCCTTTCAAAAGATGAAATTCTTCAAAACCATGCTTCAGTTTTAGACACATTTAATATTCCAGTCAATGGGTCGAATGAATATGAGTTACCGTACCTATACTGGATTCCTAAACTACATAAAAACCCTTACAAACAAAGATACATTGCTGGATCCAGTAAGTGCTCTACCAAGCCCCTATCTTTGCTCCTCACGAATATGTTAACAGCTGTGAAGGAGAAACTTCAAACTTACTGTGCGACTACATATGCCAGAAGTGGTGTTAATCAAATGTGGATTCTAAAAAATTCTAAAGAACTTTTAGTAAACTTGAAATCACAGAATTTTTCCCAAATCAATAGCATTAAAACCTATGACTTTTCAACACTATACACGACCATTCCTCACGATAAATTAAAGACTAGACTTTTTGACATCATAGACAGTTGCTTCTTCAACAAAAACAGAAAACGGAAATATTCATATCTAGTGATCAGTCATTCAAAAACTTACTTTGTTAAACACCACTCTGATTCCACGCACAAGTACTCTGAAGTTGAAATAAAAAATATGCTAGAGTTCTTCATTGACAATATATTCGTGGTCTTTGGTGATCAGGTCTTCCAACAGTCTGTTGAAATTCCCATGGGCACGAATTGTGCTCCTTTGTTAGCTGACCTGTTTTTATAATCATATGAAGCAGAATTTATTCAAAAACTTCTACGTGAGAAGAAAAAATCTCTCGCTGTGGCCTTCAATTCTACTTTTAGATATATCGATGCCGTTTTGTCTATTAACAATGATAGCTTTCATTCATATGTCGATTTGATATATCCCTGTGAGCTCGAAATAAAGGACACCACAGAGTCGTCCACTTCTGCTTCATACTTAGATATTTTATTGAAAGTAGACATTAACGGCAAACTAACTACTCAACTGTATGACAAACGGGATGATTTCAGCTTCTCCATCGTCAACTTCCCACATTTATGTAGCAATATTCCATTATCACCTGCATATGGTGTTTATATATCTCAACTGATTCGATATGCAAGAGCTTGTTCTGCGTATAGTCAGTTTTTAAATCGAGGTAAGCTACTGACAAACAAGTTGATGGTACAGGGATTTCAACAGTCTCGATTGAAGTCAGCATTTCGCAAATTCTATGGTCGTTATAACGATCTAGTTCGTCAATATAACCTCGCATTGGGTCAAATGCTGTCTGACGTGTTTCATACCGATTGCTAAGCCGTTCTTGGCACACTGATTTTGACTTCGGATAACTCCGTTTACCTGATCAGGATATGGGGTTCACGGCGGGTATGACCGGTCAACAGGGGATGCTTACTCCTCCTAGGCACCTGATCCCACCTCTGGTGTGTCCAGGGGTCCGTGTTTACCCAACTATCTATTTTGTATTGCTTGTAGGAGTTATGAGATTGATCACTGTTCGTTATCGTCACCTTGCATTGATAAGTCACATGAGGATATATCAACCTGAAGTATATTCTAAGTTTAAGGTTTTCAGGTCAGATGATAGCATAAAGTTGACAGTTGAAGTCAACTGCACCATTTGATATAATTACAATATTGTTATGAATGATAATAATAATAATAATAATAACAATGATGATGATAGTAAGTCATTATCGTTGATTTATTAAGATGAGGATGAGCATGAAAGAGATGATACTTTTCTTTTTCCTTACATCACTTTTCAAACCATTACCACTGAACAATGTTTTACAGTTAATCATGTGTTTTCCTGCTACTGGATTAGCGTCTACATAATTCATTTACGTTAGATTTAATAAGACTTCAGGTGCAGTGCCCTGTGTAGAGCCAATACGTTAACTGTTTAAGCGATTTAATTAACGAGAGGAGTCCCACCTTTGAAAATATGGAGAAACGGTTTATGTAATATTAGTTTATGGCAGGGACACGTTCTAATTTGAGACTTGTTTTAATTACCAACACAATTCTCAGAGAAAATTTGACGTAGATATTCAATGTTGAGTTTCAGAAAATGTGAATCTACATTTAAACTGAAAATGTAATATATCAAATAATGTTGATGATCTTTCTTGTATATGACAAAGTTCGCAAATTTTAAACTCACTTAAAGAATGGTTTTGACACTTTTTTGTCAGTGCTAGTAGATAAAAAAAAAATCAAATTAATTTGCCTTCAAGAATAAAAGTAAGATGATGATTTGATACATATTTTAGAGGGGCATTTATTGTGAAAAAAAAATCAAAACAAGCAAGCAAAATAAATATAACAAACAGCAATACAATACAAAACAGAACCAAAACCCCAACATACAAAGAAAAATGATGAATGTTGTTGCAGAGTTAGAAAATAAGATTCGTAAAACGTTTTGATTTGTTGATTATGAAAACAAATCTTAGGATATAGACGTGCTTGCTCATCTCTCTATGTTGTAATCCTGATAGGGGTTCTGAGATTGATCACTGTTCGTTTTCTTCACCTTTCATAGATACTATCATGAATAAAATCAAATAGAATTTTTAAATATGTGTACACGGAAATTTGATGATAAAATCAATTTCAAAATATGTGCAGATTTGCAAGGTTTAGAAAGAGCGTTGAATTTAACACAACCGCGGATGGATATTTGTGGCAAATCCATTGTATGAAAAGAGAAGCTCTTAGGTTAAGGGCTTCCATTGTAAAATGCACACGGATTTTTTCATGAAATTACAAGTACGATTACAATCGTTACAGTTAAAGACCGAGACAATACTACTCACTGTGACTTAGCCACCGTAAAGTCCCCTTATGACAATTTCCCGTGACTTTAGTTGAATATCACGTCACACTTTATTTTTGGAAAGAGAGGTCCAATGTATCGTATAGTGAAGTCAATTCACACGTGTTCTTGACGACCTTTGTTCAATGTCCCTAAAGTTTAAATGAATACATGCACGGTCTATTTGAAACTACATTCACAGAAATTGTTCTGATCATTCTGCTTGATATGGATAATGCAAGGTGAAGATAACGAACAGTGATCAATCTCATAACTCCTACAAGCAATACAAAATAGATAGTTGGGCAAACACGGACCCCTGGACACACGAGAGGTGGGATCAGGTGCCTAGGAGGAGTAAGCATCCCATGGTATTCTTTATTTGATTACTGTAGTCACTCTTTTTATTTGATTACGGTCACCCCATCCTTCTTTACAAACTGCCAGATGCATACTATCAATATAGAGATAGCGGAGAATATTTGGATGTACCCTGATAAAAAGACAGGGATAAAATACAGTGTGCTATTCTCTAAACTATTATTTGATGATGATATAACATTGTCTGATATGTAGCATTGTATGGTGTGTTCAGGGGTCCATCTCTGCCCAACTCTATTTTGTATTGCTTATAGGAGTTATGAAATTGAACACTGTTCGTTATCTTCACCTTTCATGATAAATGATTTTAAGATCCATTTTAAGAATTAAACTTTGATAACACTTGTTTAATCCGTTTCATTTACAACTTAATGTAAAGAGAGAAATCGGTTGTAAACCTGTAACATATTTTTGAGTGTATGGAAGTAAAAGAAAAAAAAAATAACTAGGGTATTAAATAGAAAAATCCAAAACCACATTGTCTAGTAATGAATACCGATTCTTAGAGAATTGAAATACCAGTCAGCTTAAAGTTTGCTATCCCCGTTTTTTTTTAAACGTAGTATATTCGCTTTTGATTCCAATTGCCATGCTACTCTTTTTCCCTCTGGTTTCTGAGGAGATATTGGACGGGGTAAGGCTATCCCAAGCACCATCAGTGGTTGTAAGGCCAGATTAAACGTTTAACAACTCCATTTCTCGTCAGTGTTCTTTTTCAAATCATTGTTAGTGGTTGTAAGCATTGGACGGCAATAATCGAGCAATGGGCGGCCATACGTGGACACTGCAAAACCACACGTGGACACTGTACATTCTTTGGCGAGCACTGCACAGTCATTGGTGAGCATTTTGCAGTCATTAGCGAGCGTTGTGCATTTATTGGTGAACATTGTGCAGTCACTGGCGAGCTTTGTTTAGTCATTGGTGAATATCGTTCGACCACATACGAACATTTTACGGCCATATGCAAACATTATACAACCATAAGTGAGCATTATATGACTATTGGCAAAACTTAACTGTAAGTCTGTAACGAGATATCGGATGTCGGTTGCTAGTTCTGTTCGTGGCGTGGCTGTGTCAAACATAAAACGTAGGTGTATGAAGTGATTGCTGCTTTGACAAACATTTGGCATTTAGAATTGAGAACCACAGGCCTGTCAGACAGCATCTTACATATTGAGGTCCCGTGTCACATTAGGTTATAACAGTTAACGAACAAGTATTGCTATGGCCCTGGGTTTTAATCATAGGTCTAAATTTGTGGTATTTTACCTACAGCTAGTGATAACTCAATATGGGTAAACAATCTCAAAGGGACGTCAACCAAACAAAGAATTCCAAATAATTATTTTAGTCACATTCTAAAAAATACACCAATCCCTTTGCTACAGGATGTGCATGATATGAGGTATGGAGTAGGGAGTCACAATGGAATGTCAGTGAACAATCTCATAACTCCTATCAGGGATACGAATTAGAGAGTTGAGCAAACATGGACCCCTGGATATACCTGTAATACCTGATGCTGCCTAGGGTGATCCCCGGTCGAGCGGTTACACCCGCAGTGAGCTCTATATCTTGATCAGGTAAAATGTACTGAATTTGAAATCAATAAGCAGCAAAAGCTTACTTCATATAATAACCTAGGTTTTACAAAAGTGCGTTTGTGTATCATACATAAATATTGTAAGCGATATTTTAATTAAAAATACCGTCTTCAATCATTTTAATCAATTTGTATGACGCCATGAATTTGGACTGATTTTTAAAGTAAGTGCAGTATGTCTTGATGTTTATAATCATACGAGGAACTTTACACACATATCCATCAATGCATTTTTTAATTTTAATTTTACCCCTCATTTCAAAGTTTGAAAATCTGCAAAAATGATGAAATTCGTCATCAAACGTTCGCATAGACCATCGTTGATTTCGTAATTTCTACTTACCGTTCATTCATGAAAGAACCTAGATCAGAAGTTTTATTTTCGTAATCAACAACAACGTTTTACAGATCTCCTTTTCTAACTCCGTCTCCATCAACATTACCATCAATTTGCTTTGTCTTTTGCCATTTCGTTTGTTTTGTTTTTTGTTGTATTGTATTTGTTTTTACTTTATCGTAATTTAGGAATTTTTTTGTTTGTATGTGTATTCTGTTTCACGCCAAATGCCCCTATTAAATTACATGTAAAGCTGTATTAAATCAACATCTGACTTTTTTTCTCGAAGGTAAATTTATTTGAAAATTTATTTATCAGCTATAACTGAAAAGACTCTTAAAACCAGTGTTTTCTGATTAAAATATGTGAACATATACAACGAAGGTCATAAACATTATTTTGATACATAGCAGCTGATGATAACGAACAACAAATCTACAGTTCACATAGGCATTCACTTTTTCTGAAACTCGAAAAACAATTATTCACGACGAATTTGGGGAATTTTTGGGGGATTTTGTCGGTAATTAAAACAAATTTCAAATTAGAATGTGTTGTTGCCATGTACCAGCATTGCGTATTTCCACATATATATAGGTGGGAATCTTCACATAAATTCATTCGCATAAATTACTGAAATGTTGGGGCTCCACGCGGGCACTGCACACGGAGTTTTAGTAATTAATGACCTAGATTAATTATACATGTGTTAATCAAGTAGCTGAATGAACAATTGTTAATTGCAACTCCTTGTTTAGTGGCAATAGTCTGAAAAGAGGTGTCTAAAATAAGAAAATCATACACTCTTTCATGCTTTCATGCACCCGCAGCCTACTTAATCAACATCAACGGATTCATATCATCCTTATTTTGAAAAGTCAAATTGACATCTTGCCTCAAGATCATAAACTGAGAATACATTGAAATATAAATTCAAAATTCAGTTGACTTTTGAAATAATTTCCATACACAAATAAAATGTTCAATATATGTTTTCATTTAATTCTTTTTATAAACCAACGATGTTTAAAACATCTATGCTAGAAAAATCTTACGATATAACTTATCAAAATCTATTGACTAAAGGTTACTCTCAGTTTATGATCTTGAGGCAAGATCATTTATTACTGTACAAAGCAGCTACTCTCTGAAATCAACATCCGGTTTGGAGAGTATATATATATATATATATATATATATATATATATATATATATATATATATATCAGTTTTATGCAGGAAATACATATCGTGTTTACTTTGAACTTTATACCATGCCAAACCTGGTGATTTTCGTTGTTGCGTTCGTTGCGTTGTTGGCCTAATCGGAAGCCTTTTCATGTCCTCAACACCCATAGACCCAATTATGTAACTGAGTTTGGTACGTATCCTTCAATTTCATTTAAAATGATCACTCAAGTGTTTTAACACCTTTCATTCTTTATTTCATCCCTCTGAAATTTTATTATTCAGTTGTTTTAAACTTCCTGTAATTATTGCAATTATTAAAACCATAATGCAAAATCAAGGAGTATCTTGCTATTACTCCGATGTAATTCTCCATATTGATTGGAGTGATGAATTTTACAAACCAGGGTAAAGATCATACAATATTAACCAATTTCAGTCGTAATTCACTTTATTTGAAATCTAACATTTTTGATTTTTAAAAAAAACAATTCTCAACCAGTGATTCAAGCGAAAGTCTATCGTTGAAAAACATTCAACAGAGAAAGCAACGTTGTTGCGAATAAGTAATGATAAGATAAGTTGCTACGCGTGTATCGTTGTAAATAATTTACCTGACATATGATAAAAACATGTATTGTTATCAATAACAGAGGAAAACCCCAATGTCACCTGAAATGTATATTACAGTGTACTTGTTCATTACATGCATATGGAATTCATATATCAATGTGATATATCATTGAGATTTTATAATTGATTTAATCAGTTCAAAACGTTCTTAAACTGAAACAAAAAATTATATTGAATTTAATCAGATATATTTGTGTTTGCTTTGTTTGAATATGGGGTGTAATCCGTGGTTTAAATGTCTTGATTTAAATTTTCTATATTAACCAACTAGTTGTAGTGCTTCCTTTTGCTTTGTCTAATGTACACACTGTGATATTATGTTTCACCGACCCAAATGTATTAGTCAATGCATATTTGATGGTTGTTTTAATATACTCACACCTGAAACGGTTGTGTATGTGTCTTAATATCCATGAACTGGTTTTATAACTAAATTTGGATGAAATGTATTAATACTATGCATGTATATCGGTCAAAACCTCTGCAGAACTTTTGTTTTCCCCATGTTTTGAAATACTCACCAAAAAGAAATAAAGCATTATCTTACCTTAACTGATAGATAAATTTAAAGTTATAATAGCTCTCAATCTAAAAATCTCAGCTTGTTATAAAAAATGTGTTATTAGGATAGTTTTGTTTGTAACTTTAACCATAATCATTGATAAAATCAAAATTAAGATTTTATCAAAATAAAGATTTTTGTTCTATTGAATATTTAGCATTCTATATAAATCAAGGTCTGTAAGGGAAAACAAAAATGTAATTTTACTTAATCCACACTGTCACAAGCCACGCCTATTGTCCTCGTTTATACTACGTCAAATGTCGTGGCTGTAAACAATCCTCGACTTCAAGAATGTTTATTTCATAAATCAACCAATCGGTGAGTTTCTGTGATTTGTTTTGGTGGAAAGAACATCATTTGCAGGTCATTGCATGCTCGAAGCGGAATAATCCGAGGATTGCCGATGGAGAACAAACTGGACACGATTTAGCTGTTGTAACTAATGGACGCTTCTTAGTGGACTTCATCAGTGTAATACATTTACCATATGATATGCGTAACCACGCTGCTTTCATTAGATAATTCTCCGATCAACTCTAGTCTTTCAGATTTCAACACACCCACTTTATCTTGAATTTCTTCATCAAGTTTGAGAACACGATTAAGTATATTAACACATAATTTACAAGCATAATCATTGCTATTAATGCGATTTACATTAAATAGATACTTATAAACTTTACTTCTGTAAACAGGGATTTGTGGCCTGTTTTGGTCCGTTAGTGCTTGTAAAAAAAATACTGCACGTTTTAGATGTGGGTGCAACCATTAAAATATCCGAAACATGTTATTAAAATGAAAATTAGTATGTCAATTCATAAATACTCGAGGGTTTTATTGAACACACAGCCACGCTTTTCATGTAAGTAGGGTAGGTACTACGGGACTCAATAGGGTGGCTAGCGACGATGCTTCAGTCAGAACCAGTGGGTAAGGTTTCTAACATAAATTTTAATTGCAAAACTTTCTAAACTTTATTCTTTCTGTCATTGAAATGGTAAATAACACTTTTGCCACCACCCCCCCCCCCCCCAATAAATCTACATCGGGCATGAGAGCTAGTATTACTTTAAAGGTAATTGCATGTGTCAGATGAATTTGCGGTTCATCAAATATATATAATATGTTTACCGGTATATGTTCTAGGATGACAGTCAACGGTATTCCAAACCACACACAATCTACACACAAACCACACACAATCTACACATAAACCACACACAAACCACACACAATCTACACACAAACCACATACAATCTACACAGGCGCGTTTAGGTGTGAATCAGACTTCGAATTAGATAAGAATACAATGTATCTGGTAAACTAAATTCCTGGTTTAAAGCTTACAAATGCTTTATGTATCACATAACATCATATCTCTCTCTCTCTCTCTCTCTCTCTCTCTCTCTCAGAAAAAGATTCATTATTATCATTATAAACAATAGCAGGGCGACACTATTAGTGTTCAGTCAAATGGTAAGTTTATTAGGATTTTCCCAGGTACCATTAATGGACAAAAGTGGAAAACCAGCAAGTGTTCTTGGAATACAAAGACATGTTTTATCATCAAATAAAAAAAAACCCGCTTTGAATCTTAGTATCTATAAGAACTGCAAGGCAAGTTTTTTTTTCTAATTGAAATGAAGCTGAAGTTCAATTTAACCGTTAAACTTTGAAATATCTCTATGTCCTCAGATTGTAAAATGTGGTTTTCGAGGAGTGCAATGTTCACAATAAACTAGAGGGGCTTGCATGATTTGAACCTGATCTGACGTCAAATGTTTGTATCAAAATTCCGACAAAACTCTTCAAGAAACATGCCATAAGAATAAAATATATGTTACACAAATTTATCTTAAGAAGGTATTGAAATTAAATATCTATAAATTTCAGAAACATTTTTATGTTTTTTATTTGGACCATACCAGAAAAAAATGTACTGATCGCGATCGAAATGGTTTGAAAGCACTTACCTGAACAGGATATAGGGCTCACGGCATGTGAGACCGGTCGACAGGGGATGCTTACTCCTCCTAGGCACCTGATACCAACTCTGGTGTGTCCAGGGATCCGTGTTTGCCCAACTATTTATTTTGTGTTGCTTGTAGGAGTTATGAGAGTGATCACTGTTAGTTATCTTCACTTTTTATTAATTATCATAATAGTATCAATGTAAATGTTATGTAATTTTCATCAATAAACTAGTTTGATGAATTCATTCAATCTATAAACCATTTTACATCAAGGAAATGTAGTTGTTTTTTTACCACAGTCGTCTTTATTACTAGTTTTGTTTTTAAATAATTCCATTTGTTTCAAATTTGAAAAAGAAATCGCAATATCGGAGAATTTTGGACCTTTCCTTTCAATTGCTATAATGATTTTAGTCCTAAATTTAAAAACAAGAAACAAATATCATTTTCACTTGCATAACTATGTTCATTAACAAATTAGTACGTATATCTGAATATTTTATGCAGGATTGATTAAATATTGACATTATGTATTAATCACAACGGCAGTTGGACTCTTAAAATTCTTATTTACCAAAAGTAATCTTTTTATCGTTATGGAAAAGCCTCCAGAAATTCCTATAGAATAATTGAGACCCTTTCAGTAGTGACATAATGCTTCATACGAGGTGTCTTAACGAGCCATTATATGAAATTGTGGTATAATGATCCATCTTAAGGAAACTTTGACTCATGACATATAAACGTCCGATTCACTTTACTCTGCGTAGGTAAACTGCGATGTCTTACAAATTGAAATGACAAGTCTTCAGTGACATGTGGAATACCTTTAGAGTGTTTACATTTCCTTTACAAACATAAACCACATGCCACGGCGTTATTGACAGTTGTCAGTTTCAATCATACTATCCTTATTAAACAGTTTAAAGATATTCTCATCAAAAGATTATCGACACTTGATATAAACAAAAAATAGAATGACGTCAAACAGGTTTTAAAAAATCAACAAGGAACATATGTTGAAAATTGATTTAATGTATATGTATTCAACGCTATCACATGGGCTAAGGTATTTCGAAGAGTGCATAGACATCGTGAAGATCTAGCTCTCTCTCTCAAGAATGGGAGGGGATCCAACATTTTGACCCTGGATTGTGATCATACGTGGAGATACACTTGCAATTATTACTGACATCTTGATGAGAGCCATTTACATATTTTCCACGTATGGTTGTATATGCAAGCATTCTTGTTATGAAAACATATCTTGTTTGAAGGCATGGCACAAGATTCAAAGGATTCTCGACAGTATGTGTATGAGCAATCTTGAATCTAGAAGAATAGGAGAGAACAAATATAAGAAATGCCACAGTGCGATTTCTAACGTTGGAGTCGTGTAATTGCTTTAGATTTAGAATACAAACATCAAATATTTAGAACATTTCTCAAACCTAGTTCTTTTGTACTCAAATAGGGGGATATATTTCAACATGAGATATTCCTGGTTCTTTTTTAATTGAATATTGGAAACATGCGGAGAAATTATATTTCATCCGTGAATAAGAACATTTGAATAGCAATGCTTAATACCTTGCAATCACAGCCAGATCTGTAAAGCCCATTCTCTAGTACATGACGTTGAAAGAAATCCAATGCATCGTATTGTGAATTCCATTCACACCGGTTCGTGATGAAGCGGCCTTCCTTTAATGTCCCTAAAGTGTAAATGAATACGATATAATCAGATTATATATTTCCAAACTACATTTACAGAAAATGTTCTTATCATTCTTGATATGGATAATGCTATACTTTATTTGATTACTGTAGACACGCATTACGTCGATCTATATGTGTCACCCCACTCGTATCAGCACAATGTAAAACTTATACGGTACCAATTTTGATGCACCAGATGCGCATTTCGACAAATAATGTCTCTTCAGTGATGCTCAACCGAAATGTTTGAAATCCGAAATAACTATGAAGTTTTAGAGCTAAATATAGCCAAAAACAATATACAATATGTATTGATTTTATTAATCAGCCGAGAGCATCAGGATATACACTGACAAAAAGACAAAGATAAAGACACCGTGTGATATTTGCAAAGCTATTATTTGATGATGATAAGGTAATGCATGATACATGATTTAATAGAATAGAATGTAATCCTGAAATGAAGCGGGAAATATTATTAACACGTTCTCTAATATCTAGTTTAATTCCTAGAAAATTAAACTACAACTTTACGTCGTCTGTCTAAGTTTATATGTAGCTATACACTATTCGCCTTTGCTTCCCATTGCTATACGGCTTTTTATTCCGTCGGTTTCTGGAGAGAAGTTTGTCGGAACAAGATACCTTGCAAAAGTGTCCTAAGCATAATCAGTGGTTATGACGTTAGGATATCAATTCAATAACTCCATACTCTCGACGGTGTTGCTTTTCTAATAATTGTCGGTGGTTTTGACGTTGTTATTGCAGTTAACAAATTCCACACTCTCGTCAGTGTTGCTTTCCGTAGCATTCTCAGTGGTTGTGATGTTAGGACAATATCCAACAACTACATATTTTTTTGAGTATTCCTCATCTAGCATTGTCAGTAGTGCAACTTTAGGATATCAGTTCAGTTCCACACTGAATGTTTCAAGTTTTCTCAACGATGATGCAAATGTGTGTGTGTGTGTGTGTGTGTGTGTGTGTGTGTGTGTGTGTGTGTGTGTGTGTGTGTGTGTGTGTGTGTGTGTGTGTGTGTGAACGGATGGTGAGAGGAACACGACTCCTATCCACAAGGAAATGTATAAAGGTATATGTAGGTTGCAAAACTTTTTAGTCGCTACATTGTAAAACACAACATAACACCAACAAAATATAGGAATTAGGTGACTACTCGATACAACTTTTCAATCTCCCAAACAATTCTATGGAATTTTCAAATGTACAATTTTTCCTGTGCATGAAAATGAAATCGATCTTGTTTCTAAATTCAGTGAATAGTTAATGAATAAAAATTCTAGACATAGTTTATGTTCTTCAAATGTATTCCCTTATATGGAAAATGTTCTTCGAGGTGACATCAACTTTAATAATATTATTTTGGACATCTTTGACCCAGTGTCGCTGTCTGAGGTATGTGATATTAGCAGTGGTGTGCCAACTAAGTCCTGCAAATTAATCACAGTACCATTGGAAGTTCTTGAAAATGTTTGGTGTGTGTTTTACCAATTATTTTTTGAAGTATCAACACACCTTTATTGGAATCGAACGTGCCATTGGCTTTCATAAAGGCTAGAGTACGATCGTAAATTAAGGGTCAATGACTTGACAAAGATGGATTCAAAGATTACATATCTGTATCAAACGTACTTTTTCTATCCGAAGCACCGAAAAAAGCAGTGACAGTTTGGCTTGAAAAATACCATGCTTTATCCAACTTTGTAATATCGGAGGAATGCAATCCCCAATAATACAGGATACATGGAGAGCACTTGATGCAATTCTGTCTAAATGATGGAAGTATACACTTCTTTATGGCATTAATTCGGCATGTTTGCAGAAATAAAAAAAACAATTAGGCTAATTACACGTTTTCGGAAATAAAAACTTACTGCATCAATTCTCATATTGCTTCACTAGTTCACTGTACTTATCGGACGAAATATAAAACTATGTTGTATACTCTCAAGGCGCTACATGAATTACTAAACTCTATGGAGGAAGATGGCTTGATGTGTGCTCATCAACCTTATGAAAAAGCCTTCCTCCTCATCTTAGATTCGAAAATTTATTAATGGTTTCAAAAATGAAATTGAAACATATCTTTTAAGCTAGCATATCATTCATAATTCTGTTTTATGGTCCGAAGTTGTTTTATAGATTAATATAAAGAATGTCTATCCTTTCCTACTCCGTTAACTTCAGTTTAATATTAATCCATGTCCTTTTTATGTATATATTGTTCTTTGTTTTCGTTAATGTTACGTTTAAAGTGCTTTAGGGTAATATTGTTGATTATATAAGGCGCTATATCAATGTAAAGTACTAAAATGATTCAAAATGAAATACTGTCATCTACGGATTGTCAATGGTTGTGGCGTCAGAATGAAAAAAAATCATCAACTCCATACTCTGGTTATTTCCATCTTCGTAGTATCGGAGGAATTGGATTTCTTATAACGGCGGATATGTGCAGGACAATTGTTAGATCGATGATTACACCCCGTCTTGATCATGGAAATACACTTCTTTATATTGCTAATTCCGTATCATTGCAGAAGTGACAGAAACTTATAAACACTGCTGCAAGGCTAGTGACACGTTCATGGAAACATGAACATACATGTACTTCATCAATTCTCATATTTCGTCACTGATTATCTGTGACATATCGGACGAAATACAAAGGTTCGTTCTATATTTTCAATGTCCTATATGGATACGCTCCAACATAGACCTACTCACCTAGGAACTGTCTGAAGTCTACTGTCTTTAGTGAGTACTTCAGTCTGCAGATTGTTTCCCCTTCTAAACCCACGCGCTCATACTAAACTGTATGGAGAAATAATTGTGGCAACGGTCTCACAGTTTTGTCTTAATACACCAGTAGATGTTTCATTCACCTTTGTTATTCATGCATCAACATCATCCGACTGATGAAGCTTAGTATCAACACAATGAGAGTAGTATTCATTATTTATGTTCAAAACAAGCCGAAGTCTCCAAACTTCGTGTAAAGCTTCACGGAAAGCTATACATGCAATTGTTGTGTTCACACTTCATTCGTCGGTGAATTATGTCAATGACAATCGCTTTGATCATGGCCGATATTGTTTTATCATTTGCAATTCTAGATGTAAGCATTCAAGAGGAATGCTACTTTAAACTACAGGGGAAAACATCAAAAATGTACATCTGATACAGGTGGACGGTTTACAAAAGTTCATAGTTTTAAGATCAGGTTGTCTACCTGTTTACATCTATAAGCAAAACAATATCTATGAGACATTTGTACTAAACGTTTGATTCCTAGAAATAGATATGTATAAACTTTTTTTTCTCCTCTAAAAATCATGTTTTATCATGAAGGACACATTTTGCAAATATCACATTACTTGTTCCGTAATGGTTTTTAACACAATTTGTCATGATATATTGTGAATGTTATTAGAAAATAAAACTAGAGTCCTTTCCGACTAACCTGATATGAAATGGATTTCTCCAATTTCCAATGATATACCACAGGATTGTTCACTTGTGAAAACCTCACGTATCTGTTCTTTTACATACTTTGGATTCTGGTAAAAAGAATGATTTCTGGTGAAAACGATTCTAAATCTATGAAATATACCGTTTATTCAATACACTGCATTATGTTACACTGTACCATTTGCGGCTTGAAATCCTCTAGTATCTCAATCGTATAAATCATGCCTTCTCCGATTGGACAGTCTGGGTCTTCTCTTCGAGAAAGAAGTTTTGCTTTAACAGCTGAAAAAGCATTGCTAAACAGGATATTCGAGTAATTGATTAAACATTCATACAGAATCATGTATCTCACAGCATTTTAAAACAAGAAAAAAATGAACTGAAATATTGCTAATAATTAAATGAGTATAACGTTCTTGATTATACTTATTAGAAATCTTCTCCATAAATAAAGAACGTTAAAAATGTTAAATGTGCAAGTCACAATAAACTGAATTTGTTGCACGTTCAAAGGAATGCACGAATCTTCAAAGGATTGATGTTCGATGTATTCCAAATGACAATTAAAAGTTGGCATGAAAATTGATCTGAAATTCTACAAAATATACATACCAAACTCTGCATCACAGAATTGTTCTTGTGGGTGACGTGGAACACATTTGCAGGCATTCGCATAATGGTATCCAAGACATAACATCATCAAAATTATGACAACAGTCATCGTGTTGACAGATAAGTCAACGAAAACGAAAATATATGTAACCCTAGTCAGTCTTTACGTTATATAAGTTTGCGGGGGCCACATCGACTCGAAAAAAACCCTTACAGTATAATTTAAGCCTAAACTCTTGTTTTGGAATTTTGGAGGTAATGAGGGGATTTTATAGATATTATATGTCACTTTCCCTTGATATGATTTCCATATCATAAAAATAAAAAATGTAAAGTCAATTTATCAAAACATTGACTAAAACAATATTTCATTTCGATAATTCTGACATGTACTCTTTCCAATCATTGTTCAGGAGTATTATTTGTCATTACAATGCCTCATTATGCCTTTTTATATTGAAATTATTCATTCATTTAATAAACTGAACTTAAGTACGATACTGAAAACAAGGTACCATGCCTCACAAGCCATGCTACTGTGTAGAGCGGATTGGTACATGTTATCAATAATTGAGTGAAGCACTTATGGCAGTTCCTAAAAAGAAATTATGTTCCATCTCCAAAATTAGTTTTCTGAAAACCCATTCCAAATAGCATATATATTTTACACTTTAAATAATTCGTCGATGTGCATTTTCATCATGTGGTGAGTCTCAAATAAATTCATTGGTGTAATCAACAAAACAATATGCTTCAATAGTGACCGAATATCTGATATCTGTTTAAGGAAGACATTGAGCAGATCGTAGTCTATCAAGAATTTAGAAAAATGATTTATCTGTTGTGATGTAAGAAATAGTTTTCCTGAATGAAATGGTACTCGAGTACACCACATCATGTGTTGTGAACAGCTACTGTGTACAGGTCTGATTTAGTGTATTCTAAAACACCCAGAGACGATAGAATGGTAACAGAGGACAAAAATACAGAGTAATGCATATCAGCGTATCTTTATTTGCACCAGGGCTTTTCACGAAAACGCAGACAACAAATACATATATACATTGTAATAAAACAGTATTACCAGTACTATATTTATGTTTTTAACAACTATGTCTGTCAAGAGATCAGATGTTAAAAAATATACGCCCCACTTATTCCGTTTAACTTTGAATTTATATTGTTGAATGAGAACTGCTCCAAAGTGGTACCTGATATGAAAACTCTTGGTTAACTTTACAGTGGAAATAGCAACATCCTAAGTATTTCCAAATGTTGCAAATGTTGCACAATTTATGCATTCAAGCATAACCTATATATGATTGATGATTGGTTTTTCCTGATGACGTTTTGTAACTAAGCAATGGGTAAAAATATATGGTTAGTATTTGGCCAATTCTATTTTGTATTGCTTGTAGGAGCTATGAAAATGATTACTGTTCGTTATCTTCACCTTTCATATGCCAAATGCATCGTCTAGGTGTGAATACTGGGATAATGTACAATCAGAGTTAATAATAGAATATTGGTAAGGAGTCGTTGTTTAAACTCACCTGAGATATGAAATCACTTGACACTTCTCGATTAATATATTAACTCCGCTTAAAGTACAAATATACTAATATAATTTTCCAAACTAGCATAGTTAAGGTAAATTTGATGGCAATATACAATGAATCATGCAGTGTATGATATCTAATTTAATTCCCGATCACAGAATTAGGTCAGAGGTTTAAGTTCATGTCTCTGAAACCCACTCCCACTATAAAACTTTGAATTCGCCAACAACTTCAAAGGAACTGGGGTAGTTATGATAAGAATTCATAATGCTTGTGACATGAACATAACCCGAATAATTCCTTAAAACCACTAGTGAATCTAAATCCCTAACTAAAAAAATAGTCATCCATATTAACTATACAAGTTTACATATTACTTATGTCACATGCGCTGTACATCCATATTCATAGATCATAAACTGAGTTGGAAATTGGTCTAAAACAACAATGCCAGTTTAACTGTGGTGAACATTTCACTTCGAATTGACCCATATTCAATGATTTAATAACGTTTGTACAGTTTATAGATTGAAGAAAGTACATCTCCAGCTGTATTTTGTTCAACAGACGTCTCTGACTTCGACGCTTTTGTTTTACTTTTTTGCCACTATATTTATGTTACCTGGATTATTTGCTTGTATATTTTATGTTTACAGAGCAAATTTTAGCTTCGTTTTAATTTACCTTCTTTCAGCAGAATTTTGGCCATCAAAACATCTTTATGAACTACAGGGCGGGGAATTTGTGTCGCACTGGTACGCTTAGTATATGAATTATTAACGTTAGACATTTATTGTTTAGAGTAGTACGTATGTAATGATTATAACTCATATTCGTACAATCACAAAATGTCTCTTTTACCGATACCAGTTCAAGGGCAGTGGTGCTGAGGAATTATGAGATTGATCCCTGTTCTTACATGTACTTTCACTTTTTCATTTGAAGCTTTAACGCATCGTGCAGAAAGATACATTATGACAGACGCATAGCGACACCTTCCCTGTTATACAATTAGAAATGCTCCTTAAAATACTAATGCCAATAAAAAATCAGAAATACAAAGTTTTAAAAATATTCATTTACAATTTCGCTTTTTTTAAGATAAAGAAATACAAAATAAATAAAAAAGGCATATGATGCCAACCCATTGTTCATACAGCAGTATAAAATGCATCTACAGGTAGAGTAATATCAATATTAGTATATATATATTTACATACTTAGCTTTATTATGGATTATACATTTTACCTTATCAAAATATGGGGTTGAAGGCGGATGTAACTGGTCGAGAAGGGATGCTTCCTCCTCCGAAGCATTTGATTCCACCTCTAGGGTGGCAAAGGATCAGCGTTGACCCAGCTCTTAATTCTGCATCTTTTATAGGATTTCTGAGATTGGTCTACGTGGTAATATCCCATATCAAAAAGGACCTGTGCAGTGGATTCGCCACTTTCACCATGGAATTCAAATTTTCCAACCTGTTTTGTTAACTTTTATTTTCTTTTTGTGTATATACAAGCTCTTTGTGAACAAGATACATTTTGGACTTTAGTTTAGAGAAACTCTCAAAAGATAGATGAAAGATGAAGATAACGACCAGTGATCAATCTCATAACTCGTAAGTAGACCCCTTGATATACCAGAGGTGGGATCAGGTGCTTAGGAGGAATAAGTATCCCCCCTGTTCACCGATAACATCCGTCGTTAGCCCTGCCTATATCCTGGTTAGGTAAACGCATTAATCTGTAGTCAAAGCCAGTGTACCAGGAATGGCCTAACATTCGGTATAAAACACGTCAGATGATGACTGACAATAAATGTCTAGAGTTTACAAGAGCATTTTCAAAATGATACAGCGGGAAATTAAGTGTTAAAATAGATACTTCAAAGCCACGCTGTCCGTTTGTGTTAAGATTGACATGTCTTTAAAAGACCCAAATAACAACAAATCTTCCGAACATAATTTCTTTGAACTTATTTATTCATTTCAGTTTTAAAAAGAGTGTTTCATTTACATGTTGCATCTTGGTAGATATATAATTTTCACTGAAATATTATCCTTTGTTATTTCGGCTATGCAAAAACATACATTATCGATAGTGCTCAATGTGTAATTATCAAATCAGCACTTTTATTTTAAAATGAGACGATTTAACTTAACTTTTGTTAAAAGAATGCATAATGATACCCTTGAAAATGGTATAGGGTTTGTGATCTTAATTTCTACTCGTGAGAACACTTTTAGATTAAACAATCAATGATGGGTGTTCTTTATAGTGTAAGCAAAATATGGATGAGATTTGTGTTAAATAAAATAACTTTGTTACTGACAAATTATTCTAAATGAACTAGACGTGTTCATAAAAAATAGCAATTACCTCTGACTGCCACGAGTTTAGAAATTGAACATACGCAAACATGCTCTTCAATTCAGGTATCTAAGTGTACTAAGCATATGGATGTGGTGTTGAACCTCTTAATGAAAAGTGAAGATAATGAACAGTAATACATGGTTTTCAAAGGGTTTTCCAAGGATTTTCAAGTGGTATTTTAAACAATAAAAACAAGTGTTTCTACCTACGTAAGGATGTATACATATATGTGTGTATAAAATTGGTATGTAGAAAAATCATTAGTAGATGTATGTATACGTATCAAGGTTGCCTGATCATCATCCTTGCAAACTTCATAGGATGGTGTTTACCTTCGGAATTCTTCCAAGTTATCCCATTGTGCGACTGCACATTACTCAAACCGTTGAGATTCGCCGTGTGGCATGACTTGAACCACCAGCCGCTATTGAAGATGTTCGCACAGTTGAGAAAAAAATCGTCATTATCTCTATCCATTGTCGTGAAAGGCATGTCATTGTGATAGGAAATCTTGTTAGCTAATTATAAAAGAAAGACATAGAATGAGATGTTCTTAAAAAGACTTAATTGACGATGCATTGGTAGTTATGGTACATTTCACATGATGTCAGATTTGATTTGTATTAAGGTAATTCCTCATACCACATCTTGATATTGAAAACCAGACAGATTTCTATCCAAATTTGGACGTATTTTGTTCAGGATATATATTAACGAAATTCATGACAAAATGTGTTACCGTACTTTCCCAGAGTATAGCCTTTTCTAAAAATAGAGCACATCACTTAAAACACAAAGTGTCAATAAACACAGATTTTGAGGGATTGTCTTTATCTAAATAGTGGAAATATGTTTCTGTTGTATGAATTGAAGATATTGGGTCGTATGAGACCGTTTTTAATAACTTTTTATCTACTGAACCATGCTGTTGATTTCAAAGCGATAAAATGCCCGTTTATTAGCTCAAATTTTGACTTCATAACCTATCATATCCGAAAAATTGTGACTTCTAAAACCTACAGATTTTTGAAACATTTAAATATGTTTTACCTTTACACTCCAGCAATCATTTGACATAAAAAAGTAGATGAGGCAGCGGACAATATGAGACCCTAATGACCCCCTCTATGTTAAGAACCTTGAAAAAAGCATATTTGAAAACGGTGTTTAACATTCCTATCCCTCCTAACATATTTAGTTCATCATTTACATTACCAAATTACTAATTCAAGAAATATTACAGGGTGGTGTTTGAAACACAGGTTAAAACATTAATGCTTTAGATAACTAAAAACTATTTTTATTTATTGCCGTAAGCTCAGGGATCGTACTTGAAGTTTGGAAAATTAAAACTGTATCCTGGGGCTTACTAATAGGAGCAAGGCAATGCCGTGCCTATGGCTATGGGAAAGACGGTATCAATGACCGATGATATATATGATGAATTCCTGTTTTGCATTGTGGAATGATAAATATATAGTCCAATCAGATAGTGATTTACTTTCTATAGACTCGAAATGTCAGACTACTCCATAGACTATGCCTTATGAATACTGACATTACGTCACAATAGATGGAAAAATATATTATGTCGTCAGATCGTTGAAACAAACATAAAGTTATGTAGGTCGGAATGATTTTTACATTTGTTAACGCCCAGTAAGGGAATTTTAGCCTAGGCTGGTGTCACAATACACATTTTGGGAAATTCGAATATTTTCAAACACCCGACTTTTGCATTCTTCTTCCCCTTGGGAACTTTTTAATTCCTTTTAGTTTTTAACATACAGTCATGCTATGTCAGTTAACGACATACATGTATGTAGTGCTGCGTATATATTGAATGGAAGGTGGAGATAACGAACAGTGATCAATCTCATAACTCCTATAAGCAATGCAAAATAGATAGTTGGGCAAATAGCGACCCCTAGACACACCAGAGATGGCATCAAGGGGCCTAGGAGGAGTAAACATCCCCTGCCGACCGGTAACACCCGTTGTGAGCCCTATGTTCTGATCAGATAAACGGAGTTATCCGTAGTTAAAACAATGTGCCAAGATCGGTCTAACAATTGGAATGGCCATCCATATATATGTACAAGAACTTAAATGACACCTAGTCGAGATAAATGTTACAAATCTGTCAATGCAAGGTGAAGATAACGAACAGTGATCAATCTCATAACTCCTACAAGCAATACAAAATAGATAGTTGGGCAAACACGGACCCCTGGACACACCAGAGGTGGGATCAGGTGCCTAGGAGGAGTAAGCATCCCCTGTTGACCGGTCACACCCGCCGTGAGCCCCATATCAATGTATGATCTAGTTGACCGCCCTAAAATCATTAGACACATCAGGGATATGCACATATATCAATGCATATTCATCATGGATTCGGAAGGCCTCGGAAGCGATTTTTGTCGTGTAAATAAATATCAAAAACTCTATTTCGTAGAGGGAGGGGGGTATAATGCCCTATAGCTTTAGAGTGTGCGTATATTTTAAGGTTATGACGACAATCGTATTCTTTCAGATTTAGATATTAAATTTATCAGGAAAACAGAACAATAATATGTGACTCTCAGTACATGTATCGCAAACAATTTCTTTTTTTGTATGTAGGATATTCGATATTACTACCTACCATTAATGATCCACAATCACACAATATAAATGGCGATTTAACATCATACTATGTAATATTTACAAAGATACCACGGGAATACTAAACAGCTAAATCGTAGCACAATGTGTATGACGAGTTTAGACTCCGCGAGCTATAGACCTAACAATAAGCATTCCCTCTCCCGGACGTTTTTGTATATAACCGGCTTGTTTGTAATTTTGCGATTCGTATGTTGTTGCTTTTAATTTTAGATTTTTGCTGTTTGCTTTCGAACAATCGGTCCTAATGGACAGGAAGATGGTCAACAATATTCAGCAAAATTTCACAGGGTTCATTGAATGTGTGGTAATGTCTGTGACTCGTGAATAACGTTTCTAACGTTATTTGACGTGGTATGGGGAATTACCTTAATTTCTTTCAAAAAATGCTTTCATCATTAAAAAATATGTTTAGAAATCAATGTATATTTAATTATTACAAAAGTTGCCTGAGTAATCGCCATGAAGTTGTAGCTTGTAGTTTTCATTTTCACTCTGAATTTGGAAATCAGTGTTCTGTGCATAATACATTCGTCCATCGTAATCCATCATCTCCACACGTAGTAATGTGAAGCCACCGGAAGTGAGCTTGTATATGATTTCGTTTCCTACAATGATAATAATAATAATAATGATAATGTTGATGATCATCATCATCATAATATCAACTGAAACCGGTACACCCCATCTCAACTAGGTAATTCACTGATGCAACATTAAAACTTATACGGTACCAATTTTGATGCACCAGATGCGCATTTCGACAAATAATGTCTCTTCAGTGATGCTCAACCGAAATGTTTGAAATCCGAAATAACTATGAAGTCTTAGAGCTGAATATAGCCAAAAACAGCGTGTCAAAAAAGTGGAGCCAAATTCGTTCAAGGATAAGAGCTATGCATGAGGGAGATAATCCTTAATTTTGAAATGAATTTCTAAATTTTATAACAGCAATTAGATATACATCCGTATATCAAGAATTTATCGCCTTCTTATTGATTACGATTACAGTAAAACAACTTTAAATGATATATAAACACAATGATGCTGCTTTGGTGAAGTTTGCGGGTAGATAGGCACCAGTTGGTAAACTTCAATGTATTCGATATCCCCATGTTTATATGTGACCCTTTAGCAAATTTGTGTTCTGATATCGTGTTTGTATTTATTACATGATGATTTCTTATTATTGCGATAGTTATTAGCCTTGCAATAAAATATATCTTACCTATCCAAAAGTCTGAATCATATGAACCGAATCCTGTTTTATATTCCTCCCAAGTTCGAGAAAAACTTTCTGTTCCACCACATCTTCGCTGGATAATCTTATTAGACAGAAAAACACATGTTTGATATCATTGATTAGTATACGTTATAAAATAAGGGTTTCCGCTGGGTGATGCTGAATTGATGTACTTTTTCTTGTTTCATTGCATCTAGTTTTCTCTAAAGAAGTAAATCCAAAGGATCGTGGTGGGATTTACAAATCTATAATGGGAAAGTGCATTTAGTGAAATTGATAAAAGACACATCAGATTTATTAAAATGGCAAATAATCTAAGTTAAAGCAAGTTATATGACGAGTGGTATCATATAAGGTTATATGTGCTTGTAATCCAGCTAATTACGTGTTTATATCCCAGTTACGGAATAACATACATGTAAGTTTAGACCTTGCTGTAGCATTTAAAATGTTACACATTAAGGAAGTTAGCTCCTGAGCTTTTGAGGACAACTGCGCAGAATGCTACAACTTAGTATTTACTGGTTCAGTACTGATCCCATTGGTGTAGACATATTACACATACATATGTATATTACAGAACCCTATCCAGCTGAAAACAAAACGTGTCCATTTAAATTTTGAAGGGGTTTTGAAGGGATTATATTTCATGGCAGAAGGATTTATTAATCAAAAACTTCTAAATTTGTGTAATATTACAGTTTCTGTTCCGTCTATTTTTATATTCCTTTACGTGTATTTCAGATTTTTGATACAAGTAGTTGAGACTTGGAACTGACAAAGATGTTGTAATTTATTAATTCTGTTGATGTTCTATTTCCCCAAACAGATCACCGATTCTTAAAACACGGCGTGAATTGATTTACTTTAAATTTTGTTTAAAAAATCAGTTTGTTCGCCAATAATTGAAAGATTTGGCCTCTAACACCCACCTTTTAAAGTTCCATTTTAAATCTTAAGACAAGACCTTGAAAATTATGCGCAATTTCAGAAATTGTCATTAGACTTCATACCTGTTTTTAAACTCTCAAATTTGATATCATGAATTTTTCTGTATATCACGTGCAAACATGTCAGTATTCATTCCCATTACTAGTAGTAACTTTTTGTTTATATGTAGTGTTAGAAGTTATGATTATATATCTACTTTTTGTAATGATTGATTTTTGTTGCTTATGTTTTCTTGACATCAGCAGACAATCCAAGTTTAATTGAATTGATTTGAAGTGCAAAAAGGTCATGTTTGGAACACTGCAGCTCAATGACAAACGGTGTAACCCAAGTTTTTCTTTTTAATTTCGTAATTCTCCGTCACTGTAGAAATTAGAAATACACTTCCAAAACATACATTACTCCAAAGTTCAGGGCAATCCTTTCTAAACGTTTTCAATATATAAACATTGATTTTGAAAGCGCCTACACAGTTTCTGAATGCAGACAGTTTGTGGTAATTGAATCGTTACAAAGTTTCAACAATTAGGAATTGTAAACTTCTTACCAGCCATTTATGGGAAAGTGTCACAGTGTAGGGGATGTTGGGTATATCATTAATGGTGGTAGTGCCATCCATCATGGAGGAAAATCCGCGACAATCACAAACTGCAGTAAAAATAAAACAGAAGTCGTATTCTTTTATATCCAAATAATTTAATAACCCTGACGATAATTTGAAGAAGCCATCGTACAGACTGATAACGTCTGCATATAGTCACAAATGTTGGGAGGCCTGCGTTTTCAATTCAAGCAACATATGTCCTTGATTTAACACAGAATGCCCCATGGATACAAAACCTGTTCAGTGTAACTACGAGAGAGATGTCAGCAATATGCACTTCTACTGCTATGTTATGTGATGAATATAATTAATATATGTGCTGCACACGAAACAAAAAAAAACCAATTCATAGATGTGAGTGTTTTGTAACGGGTTGTAAGGGGGATTTGGTACGCAGGGGGGTTATTATTACCGCATACGGGACCTGTGAAGGAATCTTAAAGATACCAGAGCACACCCGGCTGTGATGATCAATGGCACACCATCTCATTCACGAATGACATAATCGGGACACTTTTATTTCCAATTATGAAATTGTGTTAGATACTTCTTGCATTTTTGTAAAACTGATAGGACCTCGCGTTTTCTAAACCTGTCGATCACTTTTTAAATCTAAAGATTGTTGGGCATCTTGGTAACTGAATTAATTCAGCAATATTGAAAACAAAACGTCTGCGGTCAGATAAATATTCTAATTTGTTTCTGTATGCATCAATGGTGTTCCAGCATGCTAGAGGTTCACGGCGAGATGATTTTAACTTGCCGCCGCTAAACCTCTAGCATCGATTGTAAAAAAAAAAAAATTATCGCTGCCGAAAATGCACTGTAAAGACCAAAGTGGGGTAAAAGACATTCAAAACTTTGTCATTAACGAATGACCATCACTAATAAAAAAAATCGTTATTAAGACGCACATACCTATTTGAAAACAGACGTTCAGGGTATAGGTCGTCTACCTCATATGTTAAACTACGAAACGGAATTGAGATGTTTCGTCAAAATAAAATTGATATTTCGATTACTATGCATGCGACATTTACTTTGCGTCATTATGTGGATATAATGCATTTGATTCCATGGTTGTGAAAAAGGTATTAATTACATATAAAGAAAACCTTGAGGTGGGGCTGTTAAAATGCCATTTTTTCCAACAATAAAATTTTTATTCCGAAAACAAAAACTGACATATCGAGAAACAATGTCCTAATCAGATAAAGCTATTTAATTAGGTAAAAATATTAGTGTTTAACCACTATAAACGAGGTTTATTAAATTGATTACTCGTTGTTGTTTTTTTCTTCTTGTTTTTCCTTTTATTCTTGATCATTTTTACAATATTAGAAATACTACAAGCGCCGAGGAAATGTTTTAACAAGGATAAGATATATTGACATTGTATTGCCTTCTGTCTTATATGTAGATGATATGCAATGTGATACTGCAAGAACATATTATATATTATTGCTGTTTTTGAAAAAAAAAGTCTGCAAAATGGTTATGGCTTGGAATGAAAACAAATTCTGTTTAAAGGCTTACACAATCATGGATTTAATTAACAAACACTGATGCATGCAGATTGGAATGGATTTAATGTTTTCCATTGACTGATTTTCCTCCTGACAACACGCAAGTTCCTGAAAATTATTTGTTAATGAATAGTTTCACTCAAATTGTGTTCCGAAGAAACTTCAACCGGGACTACTAGTAAGGTATATATGTTAACCTTATCTCTAACTTGTTGGAGTAACATCAGTAGATATTTATGCATTAACTCTGTGTTAGAAGCTACCGACGATGATTGCCATCAGGCATAAGAACTAAACTCTCTACAGATACATGTAAGTACAACACTGTTATAAGATTTGGGTCGTATCTCAGATCAGAAAGTTTGTGACTTGCACTTGTGATAAAACTACTTGTTTGATGTATATACATTGTATAATATAGTCTAGAACACCTCTGTTACAAACTACTTGATACCATTATCACATACATTCCAGACTATTTCTCAATCTATTGATGGTTCAATGATACATTACCGCATTGCAGTTTTTGGGTGGACCAAACACCATCAGGAAGACACTGGATGTAGCCAATAATTTTGTTGTTTAGGAAACCCTCACAACGAAACCCTCTCTTGGATCCAACTCCTATTGTTGGGTAACCAACACCTATTACTTCAACGAGGCCTGGGTTGTTTGATGTATCCACTGGTCCGCAGTCTATGACAATTAGAATGAGAACCCCGAAATAAATATTGATATAATCTATTGAATGAATCGTTTTTAAACAGACTTTGAACAGATTGAAAGAATCATACACAATTTTGTCTTTTGTATTTTAAGGTGACCATTAATTGCGTTTAAGGAGCCGACATTCTTTTTCGGTATTGTGCTAGGAAGCGACCAATGTTTAAAGACTTTTATAATAGGTATAACATGAAGATGGATCAATGCAGTTCTTTATACAATTATAGACCAACAATAGTTATAACTGCTTTGACATGATAACCTCTTTGTCTTCTATTGTGCCTCTAAACTATTATGCAAGAAGACAATCTAAATGAAACACGACAGGAAAGAAATCCCTTTGGTATTTCAAAAAAATATCCCTGGTTCTCAACGAGAACTCCATGAACATTCACCGTTTCCTGTGTATAAATCATTTAACCTATTATCAAAATAAGCCACTTTTGCTCCAGGTATATGTGAATTTATGATATAAATATATTGTTTGTTGTCAATGTTATTATCCCGATACGCAGTGGGATGGATGGACGGAAGATGGCCTTGTAGACAGTGAATCGTTTAGATAATCAAGACCTTCTTCATATAGGACATTGTTATGAACTTGATGTATTTGAAATATGTGTTATCGTGTGAATAAAAGAAAACAATCTAATATCACATGGGTTAAATTTCATGAGATATACCAGTATCTCTATTCATGGCAAGAAATACGGAACTTTCGGGATATGCCGGAACGACTGATTATATTTGACGTTTATACACCGCGGGCACATGATAATAACCAATTATAGGACAAATTGACTTCGATATATATGGTGTTTCGCTAACAGATGGTCCGTAAAGAGCTATGAGCAGTCCCACGATGATGTTCCAAGTCGTTATTGGTGCTTAGTACCTGGGTGTAAATTAGATGGAAGGGAAAAGGAGCATTTAGACGCATATCATTGGATGCAAGGCGTGAAGTTTTACCGATATCTTCAAGATATTCCCTAGATTTAATTCCTGCGCCGACTCGCATAATTTTATTAATTGTATTTTCCTATAAACTGTTTGTAGTGATTCCTTTCTTTCAAAGATAACATTTAAATGCAGGGAATTGGTAGCAATTT
Organism: Ostrea edulis; assembly: GCF_947568905.1. Lineage (NCBI taxonomy): Eukaryota > Metazoa > Mollusca > Bivalvia > Ostreida > Ostreidae > Ostrea > Ostrea edulis. Next base: position 85,091,202 of record NC_079170.1, on the reverse strand, counting down.
AAATATTCCATGTTTGTTTACTTAGTTGTTATTGTAATTCAGAAGTGACATGTCCTACAAATTACGTTCAACGCACGATAAAAGTCAGAGTAGATCCGAATCTCGAAAGTCCCGTATTGTGGTACAGAATCTAGCTAGAAATTGCAGTTTCAGTATATGCGGCCAACATATTATTTCTATACACACAGTCTCTGTGTTAGATGTTCTGTTTCCAAGAGTTGATAATGAAAATTTGAAAACACTGTATGATTCATGTTGTCCCGCCCAAATGTCAAAGTCCACAACACAGGAACATTAATTGTAGGCAATTATCTCTTCTTTGATACTATCATTGGGTACCAAGTTCGATTTTTTAAAGCGCAAAAATTATTGTTTGATTTATCTCGCATGGTGAAGTAAAATAGTTTGTATTGTTTTTTTTTAATGTTTGGTATCATATAGCTTTCTATGGACAACCTTTAATACGCTTTTGTTTCACTGTCTCATCAGTTTTTGTATTTAAGTTCAATTAAGGATTTTCATAATAAAGAATTCTCTCAAGGTTCCTGCACTAATTCACTAAACTGTGGATAAAATTTTAACAAATATAAGTCATCACTATTTGCCTTCAAGGAATGCTGTTTAGAACTAAACAAAACATCATCCTAGACTCCAAATCTTGCCCTTTCCTTAGAATTCAACATTATCACTCTTGTATTAATTAAAATTCTTTTAGTTTTACACATCGAACATTTCTTGGAGTTTACGTGTAAACCTGATTTTATAAAATGCTCAAATTTGTAACTTATATATACTATAATAGTGGAAAAAATTAACACAAGTTCGATTTTTGTAAGATAACATTTAAACACATGGACAAAATTTAACTACATTTGACACTGATATACTTCCGTGCACTGTGAGTATGTTTTTGTTTTTCAGTTAAAATTCAGCCGATCATGACCCAACTCGAAGCTACATTCTTTCAGCAGATTTTTCAAGAAATCGTGCAGAAGAGGTACTTGATGCTGGTAAATCATTACGAATTAAACATTGGCATAGTACAGATCAGCTACATAATAGTTCTTTCCGAAGCAATTGTACAGTGAAATACCGCGATAGAATAAGTCAATTGGGGTAGAGTCACTGCTCTGATATTGCAGGAATATTCCCAACTGGGCATCCCAGAACCTAAAGGAGATTAGGTAACCGTCCCAGAAGAGGACACCCGAGCGTTACGTTGCGGTGTCAAGATAGAGGCGTATGTCTCTTACACCTCCGTAACTGATTTCAGACGGCAACAGAGACAGCATGGTAAGTTGTCATTTAAGACCACGGCGTCCCTATGTTGGTCTGCCACTTACACAGAGGCGACACCAATGTTGAATGCAGTGGGTACTTGCACATGTACCTAATCGGTTTCGTTTCACACATTGGAGACGCGTGCTATTCACTAACGAGTCTCGCTTCACAGGTCATATGAACGACGTATCTATCTACGTCATGTTGAGCGCTATTCTGACGCTTACGTAACGGTAAATGACAAGTTTGGGGGAGGATCAGCTATATTATCGTCATGGATATGTCAAGGAGTGGAAATATAACTCTCGGTTATCCATTGCAATCTCACAGTAGTAACATCTGGATCAGGTCGTGATACTACACGCCCTTCCTCTTATCCATCAACGTAACTTTACGTTGTAGCAGGGCAACACGAGGCCCAATGTTGGTGGGGTTTGTTGTTATTTTCTCGCTCAAAACAACGTCACAGTTCTTAATCGGCGACCATAGAGTCCAGATTGATCCCCAATAGGCCATTTGTGAGACGAGCTGGACTGGAGGGTTAGGGATCGCCTCAACGTCCAATATGACGCCGCTCAACTCACACAAGCCCTTGTTTAAGAGTGGAATAATATCCCTCAAAGGTCAATAAACACCTTGATGGGGCCAATGCTAAAGAGAATAAGAGCAGCCACTGAAGCCAGGGGTGGGCACACGCGCTTCTGAATTGGATAGGGGTGCCCTTGTTTTAACACTATCCACGCAAACACCGTCTGCCATGGGACAAAACAATCATCAAAATGTATTCAGTAATGACGATCATGAATTAATTATGAAATCCAAATAATGAAAACAGCATTAATGAATCATGCAGAATAATAACTACCGAAAATAAACTTGAGTTTCTTGTTTACAGTACTATATATAACATTCAAGTACAAGGACTATATGCTATGATTTCCGGCATGTACCTGGTACTACGTGTACTTGTATATTATTCTACTGCTCTGTTGTTCTTGGAAATCCCTTATGTTATATGGATAAGATGTGTTTACGGTATGAATATAAATGAATACCAGACAATACCTACTGAGGACAAAGCGTAATTCCACATACTATTTACGAACGAGTTTATGTATTTTTCTGAACTAACCTATCATCTGACATGAATACCTATTAACTTCTTCATCAAATGAGGGGCTACATTTCTGTTGATCACCACATGGCGTGTTAACACATGGATCCTCCAAAATCTACAAAACACAAACGTTTTGAAAGTTATTAAGATTTATATCAAAGTTATTTATACCAAATCAATACTTACTCTCATAATGTGTTCCCACTAATGACAATATTCTTAATTTGATCAATATACTAGGTTGTGCATCTCAACAAATAAAACGGCCAGATAAGTTCTTTTCTAAAAATCATATATGAGCTATATTGCACGTTATTCTATCTCTGGTGTGTTAAACTACTCTGTTTTGCATTCTTTATTGGTTTTACCGAACTGATCATCATTCGCTATCTTCACCTTTGCATCGATAGGATAGGACATTTTCCTTCTTAGTCACATGACAAAATAAACCGTCCGGTTTAGTTCCTTCGTACACTTTGTGTACCGGATATAATGATGATTTCCCTATCGTTATATACTAACCTATATACATCCACATAATGCCATACATTTATATGTACATTGCAAAATATCATTTCTGGAGGACACCTGATACCGATATTATGCATTTTAATGAATTATTTTGAAATTACATTTAGGCTATTTACCTTTTCCCACGACTGTATACCTGAATATACAGATGTTGATTCTACATTGGTATTATCAGAATTCAATGCTAGGGAATTCAATTCACAAAACAAGGTTCCTCTTCTGTAATTGACTGATAAACATCGTTTCCGAGACTGACACTCCTTTATGCAGTCCAGGAAACTGACCCCAGCAACCACGTCGATCAGACTGCCAGTCAGTTGTGTCCCCCACTGTACATTGTGCAGTCCACTCGCATCGTAGACATTGCAAACGATGTATGCATACACTACCAAAGTAGATACCCTGCTCGCCATATTCTGATGTGCAATCGTGGATTCTTTCCTAACTATTGACAAAACGACCCAGTGTTTAATTACCTATCTGAATATTTTTAAAGGGTGCGAAATCACATTTGCGTTTGCCTGTGTCTTGATGATGTCAATATTGAGAACCCTTGGGATTTTTCTAATTACGAAAAAGTTAAAATAACAATGCATCTCTAAATTGAAAACAGATTGGGATAGACAATCTGTTAAACATAAGATTATGTAGCATTGCCGACATTCAATAAAGCGAAACAGTGAGTATACTTTATTAGTGTTCGGAGATACCATTTGTTACACTTAGTATGAATAATTGAGCCCGTGGCAGTTTGGTTGCTGCATAGCTAAAGACGGATATATGCATTATGTATCCAGTGTAACTTGTAATCCTGTGCATGAAAGAGGGCTATCTGTAAAATTGTCATTGGTAAATACCCCCCCCCCCAAAGAACATTATACTAAAAACTAGGCCGTCGGTCTGTTATTTTTCATGTACATTTTAGCAGGGGAATTTGCATTCTGCAGTGGTCTAGAGGTTAGATCTTTCGCCCCGCTTGAGGAAGGCCGGGGTTCTAATCCTGGCCGCGACATACCTAAGTCGTTAAAACAGAGAGTGACAGTTCCATCGCCAAACGCTCGGCATTATGTGTGGCATGCTAAAGAACCATCACTGCTCAATGACCATAAGTGCCGAGCAAAGGCTTACATTTGAAGCACTTTACTGGTATTGGTGACATCTACATATTAGTGAAAAATTCTCGAGAGAGACGTTAAACAAGGTACAATCAATCAATCATTTGATATACTGTTCCATTCATGCTATATTGACGTTCCATATTCTATGAATGTAGAATAGATATGAGAGAAATAACAGCAACGTTAGTTCTTAAGAGTAGAAAATTATATTTCCTAAGGCAGTGGAGCTTATTTCCCAAAGAATTCATAATAACTTTACAAACTGATTAAAAGGACAAAAAATCTATTATCAACAGTTTCAGCAACATCAATTGTGGATATTAGGGCATCATTATATAATAGACATAATGCGCGTAAGAATTATTGCCCTTAACAATATTTATTATTTTGTTAATTGTTATAGGAATTGTTTAAAAAAAAAAACAGTATCAACTAGTTTACCAATTTTTGCCATTATCTCAAGTGACTAAAATTTATCTGAATGATTTCTAACACGCAAAGAGTTTAATCAAGCAAGGATTTTGCAAAAACTATGACATCACATGAGGGTGGAGCTACCTGAAAGAGACACTAGCAATATTGCATCAAATGAGAGGTGAAAGATAACGACCAGTGATCTATGTAATAACTCTTATAAGCAATACAGAGACTTCACCATTGCTGGTGAAAGACTGCAAAATAAACTCCTTTACTCGAAGCCTACAACCTTTGAGTAGGAAGGGATCTTTATCATGCCATGCATTCTATGATATGGGGTCTCGGATTTTGTGGTCTCATTCAATGACATGCCCTATTTAGTCATCTCTTACGAAAAGTAAGAGATATTTTAACCCGGATTCCCAAGAGATTCATGTTTTATGGAAATATACAGTTTTATCGTGTTGCATTCATAAAATGAAAATAAGTAAAGGTGTACTAGCAAGACTAATATAATCCTTCATCAGTACGAGTGTGGGATAGGGAGATTCCGCCGAGGAGACAGAGTTCTAGGGGTAGAATTGAGTAATTAAAGAAGGGTCATTTTTCTCACACTTTACCCACAGTGTAGTGCAAAAATTCAAGAGCTTCGTGAAAATTCAGAATTATCAAAATCCTCATTTGAACTTTAATGCAAAAAATTATTAGACAATAAGAAGAAAGCATATTCTATTCAAAATGGTTTACACTGTAAGTGTAAACTAAAAAACAAAACCCCAAGACTGTCCACCAGAAAGCTATTTCAAATTTAGATTGAAATAAAACAATGCAAAATATTTTCCTTCAACGTGTAACGTAAATCATAGAAACTATGACGTCACTATCAAATGACGTCGCAGCAATGTGAGACAGAAAAATCACATGCTTGTCTCACATGGATAAAGTAGATCACACACTGATATGGATTTATTCATTTTGTCGGAAATTTCCTGGTTTGTATACTTAACATCTGTGTGTCTTGCAGTTATATTTCATGGTCTTATGTTAAATGCATGACTACAATATATTTGTGTATTGATCAATTCTTGAATAAAAACTGAAAAATCTTATAGCTCCTATAATGAATACAAAATTAACACTTGAGTAAACACTGACCCCTGGATATACCAGAGGTGGGGTTAGGTGATTTAGAGGAACAAGCACCCCCTGCTAACCGATCACATCCACCGTGTGCCCTATATATCGTTGAATAAACAAATACATAAACAAAACAAATATAATGGAGGAAAGAGAGCTCTTCTGAGACTCATCCCATTTCAACCACACAGGATATTACGGTGTGCTCTTTACTGTTAATGCTTAACTTATCGGTAGCTTTTGATATGAAAAGTTGTACGATACTCACCGATCAACTTTGATTTTCTTTTGTCATAGCATGATATCAAGAAAGTAAAACATCGATGATGCATTGCTGTTGCTGTTGATGTACGTTGATTATCATCTTTAATTTAGTGTGCCGCAGAGATGTGTACTATGTCCATTGCTTTATAGTCTGTATTGAAAATCTCTTTTCAACATTTGCTGAGGACACAAAATGAATTCCCTGTCCTATTTAGATTAGATAAAACCTTATACGGCAATGATTTAATTCATATTGTATTTTAGTCTCTGATTGGTCAAATTCAAATTGAGGAACACAGACTATTTTTGTTCAACCTGGTTTAAAAGGGGGGGGGGGGGCATCTTATTGACAACCAGTCACCAGAGCTATTTTTCCATCTCTATAAATTTACATTGTGGCATTGTTTTGGGCCTTCTATTGATCAGAAAGTCAATGTGTGCAATGGGACATTTCGCTTTGATATACAGGTTGTCTTCGCGTTAGCTTCGTGGATTACAAAGCGTAAACTGACCCAAACCAGGTTATACTCATACAACATGCCCTAAAATTAAAGTCATACCCTAAATAAATCCTACCAACTTTGCATGTACACTGAAATGCTGCTCAGGTAGCATTAGCTGCCAAATCATAACTCTGAGAGAAATTGAAATAGACCAGAAAACTACAAATCCAATTATTTCACATGGAAAAACCTTCGGTTTAGATTCAGATCATATATGCACACTAGATGAAACCCATCGTTTGCCCTGCGCAAGTGAAATGACCTCTCCTTGTATTGAAACTAGATAGCGATGTCACGATTGTAATCGTTATCCGCCATGCCGAACAGTCGACCAAAGACAAATTGAAAAGTCGTTCATACTTTCAAAATTTGAAACTTGGTATCGCGAATGTGCTTAGAATGATAGTTTTTGTCCAATGCCATGATTTATGGGCAACATTATGAGTAAACTTAGTTTTTGTCGTCAAACGCAATAATCGAAAACATAATGCGCTATAACTGCTGGATCTCAAACAGTGGTCTGATTGCATTGACATTGTCAGGCAGTGTACAACTTAATTTCGGAAAATTGTTTAAAGTTATAAGGCTTAAACTTCCCAGAACAGTCCCCGATCATTCAATATCTGACCTATTGGAGAGTTTCCGACTTATTACTTACTTTCAAGATAAATGTCATCACAAAACATGTGTACGAAAATAAGGTTTTGTGTTTATCCACGTAATTGTAAATAAATATCATTAACTGTTAATAAATTATTGCAAATGTTGTAACAGTGACTTCCATAATCACGAAAAATAATAAGAACATCAGATGAATATCCCCTGCTAAAATTTTTATCGATGCGTCGGATCGTTGGTCTCGAGAGGGGTTGTCCTTTTTTGTAAATAATACAATTATAATTCTTCATAAAAATGATCAATATGGGTCTAGTCAAAAGTATCATACGTGCAACTAGTACTGAACACCTACACAATTTTATGCTGATCATGTTGTAAACCAATTGCAAGTATTTGCGATTGGCTGTGGGCCCAGGCGTCTATGATGTTACATATACCTCGTTCTTGTCGCTTCGTTCTGGAAATTTCCATTCGGCTGATTCAAGAAAAACGTCATGGACTGAAGAAACAGGCATATTTTAATTATTCAACAATTATCAAAATTATCAAAACAACGAATTTACTTCATATCGTATTATCTTAAACTGTCTTATGAAAACTGTGCGGGTATGTTAAGGCAGGTCATGCTTCATTTATGCACGTAAACTGCATAATTTTTAAAATCTGTCTTACACAGGGAGAGGGAGCTACTAACTCTTAAAAACTATTTTGGTTGTTTACATGAGAACATTTTGTATCATAACAACATGACAAACATGCGCTTCCGTTTGACGTCATTGCATGACTGTTATAAATACACTGAGTGGCCAAAAGTATTGCAACAAACATGGCTGACGTCATCACAATTTTACTCGCTTCAAATTTTATTTTTATTGCTGACGCGTAACAAAGTAAGCTTGGGTCGTGATGTCAGGTATGCGAATTAACTAGGGTACGAATTATATGGGGAACCGTTTGTAATTCAAAGTAGCAGACGATTTCCGGTAAGGTATCGAATGAAAACAATGTCGAAGAATGAGAGAGAATTGTCAAAGGACCTAAAGGAAAGGATTGTAATTCTAAATTCAAAGGGATTTAATGACAACAAAATTAGTGAATCATTGGGAATCCATCGAAGCACTGTTGGACGAGTTTTGAAAACATTCCGTCAAAAAGGAAGTGTTAAAAACGATCCCCGGAGAGGAAGGTCCCGAGTGATAGATGAGAGGGGTGATCGGAAACTTTATCGCTTTCTGAAAACTAACAGTAGACAATTTCTTCAAGACATTACATCAACTTTTAATAGGAATGAAGGTACAAATGTGTCCATGAGAACTGTTCGTCGTAAGTTACATCAGGAAGGATACAGGAGGGGCAAAATTCAGAAAACGCTTACAATCGCTAAAGTCAACAAACAACGCCGAATTTTGTGGTGCCGAGGAAAAGACGTTGGAAACCTGAACAGTGGTAGAAAGTTATTTTCTCAGACGAAACACAGGTAGTCATTGGACAAAATAACTCTGTAAGTTTGTGGAGAAAATCGTTCGAGAAGAGGAAACCTTACCGTCTGAAGCAACGCAAAACGCCCGTGAGAGTAAGTTGTATGTTTTAGGGGTGTATTACCTATTATGGTATTGGTGTTCGTGTACCTGTTGATAGAAATCTAAACTCAGCAAGGTATATTGAATTGCTGGATAATCACTTATGGCCCGTTGTTAGCAAAAATTTTGGAAATCAGCAATTTATTTTCCAAGACGATAATTCCACCCCCACTCCTCTAGACAGACCAATACTTGGAAATAAGAAAACGGTATTCCAAAATTCAACTGGCCTGCACAGTCCCCGGACCTTAATGTCATTGAAAATGTCTGGCGTTGTATCAAAATCAAACTGTCCCGTGAGTTTGATGATATTAAAAACCGGGATGACCTAATGGCTGCAGTGACAAAAATTTGGAATGACCTCTCTCAAACATATATCCGTAGCTTCCATGCTTCAATATCTTCAAGACTACGACAAGTTATTATTCAGAAAGACTTTGCAACAAAATACTAGAAAAAAATGGTAAATAAATAATGTTTATTTCATTGAAAGTTGGTTTTTTCCATGCAGCTGTTATTTACATTGTGATGATGTCAGCCATGTTTGTTGCAGTACTTTTGGCCACTCAGTGTAGATCATGGCGCTACCTTAATAGAAAATGTAAAAGTAACACATTATCCCAAGATTTAAATATCGGTCTAACTGGCGATAATGACGGTAAAATACCCATAGTATATCAGAATTACTGATAGAATCCTACCACTTTCAATAAGAAATAATTATTGAACATTTAAACACGAAACCATCTAGCCCATGCGCCCATGTTTTACACTTTGCACTAATGCTATGCAGTTTTCTTTAAAAGGTTTCTTAACAGACGATTCTATCAGTAATTGTCGTGTACATTAGTTTATGACCTTTCAAACGGTGTATAAAAAGTCTCTAAAAGTATGCGGCCTAATGTGCTACTTTTGCAGTTTTATTTCAGTCTGTGACAGAGGGAAATCGGATCGACATGCTAAATGGAATGTTTTCTCCGTTAAACAAAAGTGTCAATGAATGATATCAACATACCTTCTTAATATCAATAAATTCTCAGGGTTTCACATATATATTCCATATAGCCCATGTCATATATTTCAAATACTCCACATTTTGTCGATATTTGCATGCACACATAAACAAATTCCTTGCATGTGTCAACGTCACTCGATGTATAGTTATGACGTCATTAGTTTACTTTCATATCGATCAGACAGAAATTACACAACAGCAGTATAACATTTCGAATTTCGTTAGATCTTAGTAGCTGCTTGGTTTATTTTATGCATAAATAAAACTTAAATAAAAAATAAAATCGGAATTTAATATATACTTAGTGATATACTTATTTCAATTATGACGTCACATTGTTTCGCGGATTTTATCCCAGTAAAAATTTTCATAACCTGCCTTAACGTACCCGCGTGGATTAGATCCGCCAAAGCGTGTCCACCACTTTACTCTCATTTTTGCTATTTCAGGGTAGTCTATCGAGAAAAGAAAGGTTTTTGATTTATATTACGACATTCACTAATCAAGTAATATTCTATCATAACTTGCCGACTTCGCCTCATATTAGATGGAACTATATTAAAGGCGCAAGCAGTAACTCTGGGGCAAGGATTCGTAGCTAATTCGCAAAATTTGCTATTCTGTAAATATTTATTTTAACATTGCTGCCTGGAAAATTTAGTAAAACAAATCCTGAGCTATTTTCCAACTACTGTATAGAGAAAATAGCTTGCGGTGAAAATATTCGCAATCTAATCACAGTGTAAATAATTCCTACACAAACGTTTTATATTCATTCACTTTTAATGAATTGCCATTATCCCATGTATTCAGATAAGCACATTGTGCTTTGTATTGATATTTAAATACCTGTTTATAAAACCAAAACTAACTGTCTGATCACTCAAAAACATAAATGGTCTTGATTTAACTATACATAAGAGACGACATTAGTAACACAGATTTCTTGATAATGCATAGTATATATTTATCGTCAGTTGGTAGCTCATTGTTTTGAATTTCATTTTGTTTTTGAGTTCCACGATCAATATCTGTATTATCCCAGTTTATGTAATTTTAGGAGGGGGGGGGGGTATGTCTTGGATTTAGGGATATAGGGATATCAGATGCTGGAATAGTCAGATTGTTGTATTCCGTCAACATTTCCTAGGCAGATTTGTTATTTGTATATTGCCGCGGATCCGAAGGTGTAGGATTTATTTTCCTTGCTCTATTCATTTCAAAAGCATGATTTGAAATAATTGATTAAATCCACAAAATAGTTCATTGTACCCTGTGGGTATTGTTTGGTCAGTGAATATATTCACTGACACAACGGGTTAGCTTATGAAGTAATTTTTTAATGCAGAGATGTCGTTCTTGCTACACGATGGAATAAGATAGAATAAGAGGTAACGCCCCTTTTCCCAAAAGGAATGGACAAAAATATCCAATCCTTGCGTGTGTCAAAAGCGATAAAATATGACAATGATAACCATTTGAGTTAATTTCCTATACAGTAGGCGTTTAGCAAAATGTAGCATCAATATGTAGCCATGTCAGGTTGCCTATGAATTCGAAACGGATTCATTATTGCATTTATTCATATTTACTATGCTACAGTAACGGTTGTTGGTCCCTGAGTTGTCTTAGACATATAAGATTTATATGGAATGAGGAATGATAGTTCCTGTAGATGCAAAACAAGATCGCTCATGTAGAAATGCAATTCTGGTAACTTAGGAGAGCTATAAAATGCACACCATATTGAAACCTACTGACGCAACGATATTTGAACTGATCTGGCCCCGCCGTCATAAAACTTTGAGAATTCTCAAAAAAATTCTCAACTCAACTCTTGAGAATTACTCAGCTAAGAATATTCTCAAATCAGCCGTCATAAATCGATTTGAGAATATTCTTAGCTGAGTATATTCTCAAGAGTTGAGTTGAGAATCTTATCGTGCGCGACAGTTTTCGCGGAATTTTTTCAGCGCTGATAGCGGCCCTGTAAAGCTCTTTAATGTTAAAAAGGTGAGAAAACGTCATAGAAACATGTAAATATACCAATATCACGTCTTGAAATTTTGTCGTCTGCTGCATTTCCTTTTAATATGGAGACGATGGAAGTAAAAAAGAAAGCTAGGGCACAAAATTGGACCGCTGAGGAAGAAGTTCTGTTAATAGAGGAAGTGAAAGCGAGAGCAGAAATCCTCTTTGGACCTCTGAAGGGTTGTGAAAAGCCCGGAAAGATTAAAGAAATAAAAGACAGAGAATGGCAAATGGTTGCTGACAAGTTAAATTCGTAAGAACATTATTTTTTTAATTCTTAATTCAAAATGTAATATCATAAACGCAGAATTGATTAAATTCCGTGGCATAATCATGTTATTCAATCCGCGGACTTTACGATAGCATTTATTCCGGAAATGTGACTTTTAAAAACTATTTAAATACTATTTCGTGTCATCATCATTATTCATAAAAATTGTTTTGTTACTGACCTGGAGATATAAAGAAATCATGCCAGTATTTCCTCTGATTCAAAGCAGATTTGGAGGGACTTTCCAAATCTATTTTAAGCTTCACGTACGCGGCATCCATCGATTAAAAAGGGGTGGATCAACGATTTTACTCATAGTAATGCGTCTGATCATAGCAGCCATTTTTAATGCTTGAGAACGTTCTTAAGTCTGCATTTTTGTAGACTCAAATATTTGAGAATAAAACTGATTTTGAGAATTTTTTTTGTGCTCAACTTTTTTTATGACGGCCGCTGAGTCTGAGAATGGGAAAGTTGAGAACATTCTCAGACTTGAGAATATTCTCAGACTTAAGTATGTTTTATGACGGCGGGGCCTGGAATGCTCTGATCCATCCTATCTATTTGTTTGAAAACCATCAATATTATAGACATATTTCTTTGTAAACCCGAAACAAAAATGTGGAAACATGAACATTGAAATAGACGGAATTCCAATTCAATAGACAACTTAACAAAGTTTGGCATAATGTCCTGGGTGCACATCAATTATTTACATTGAACCAAGAATAAACACGGGTAATTGATATTTATACCAAAACACCGGATTAATATATATATTATATATTAATATATATATATATGAATTGATCAACACCATTTTTTCCTAAATCAATGAATTAAAACGAACAAACTCTTTATAATGTCAACCTCGATATAACGCCAATATATATATATATATATATATATATATATATAGCACTACAACTACACTAAATCTACAAACCTGATCAGATAATAAAGTTGATGGTTTCCCACCCACAAATACTTTATAAATGTATATCTGCTACATATGCGTATGAAGACATGCCCACAATGTGATGACCCACAACGTTATCTATCGCCTGAAATTAAAAATATTTTATTATAGTTATGATTAAAATGAAAATCTATATACGGAATTCTTTTAATTGTTTAAAGAATGCCTTAGAAATGCAAGGTTTCATATAACGAGTATAGAATGAAGGGCCACGTACTCCAATCCTGTATTCAGTTTCTGAAATCAAACTATACTGTAAGGAATGTGAGTAAACTATCTTTAGATTTAAAATCAATGTAGGGATCATTTCCAAGAAATTTGAAACCATGGTAGAGTTTGGCTTTTATAATCGATCGAATACGAATAAAAAAAAATATTGTGCAACTTCATTTTTATTTCCTCATTTTATAGTAGCTTTACGTGATTGTTGGTTCGATCTCGCATTTCATATTACCACCTAACACACATATGTTACCCTAATACAAACACGCATCAGCTGCAGGTGATTTCAAAATGTGTTTTTGTATGCGAAAAAAATAGACCTGTGTTTCAGTTTTAAACTGATGAATAAAGGGCAATTCAGAACATTGCGAATCATCCCGGCAGGAGATTGTTTCAAAATAATGATTTTATATTCATTGCCCCTGGGTGCTTTAAAAAACGATCAATTTATCTCATTTAAAATGCACTTTACCAAATGTTGCATTTTTCAAATGTTTCCTTTTAGTTTATCATATAGTGTTTCCCCATGGATTCAATGAGCGGTTGAATGAAAGATTAGAGAACCTCTGAATTGTTTATAAACTCCAATAAAGGAATCAATGGACTCGTTACAAGTGGACAGGAACGACAATGAGATGACAAAAACGGCAATGTACCATTAAACATTATTTTATTTATGTTTCCTTTTCTAGTGGTCCCACGATACTGCGAATGTGATCCCAGACAATACATAGATAAAGCACCTGCTCTTATTCTATAACATCGATGTCAACTAAATATCATTTTTATTTACTGCAAAATGCTACTTGTGATTTTTGTAGTCACCCTACTGAAAATGCTTCTAATTTTTTCTTTGAAGTTGTTCAGATCTCAGTACAAAGAATTACTCTTTGAGAGTCAATAAATGCAATGCAACTGAAAGTTCCCATATCATTAAAGTTATTACTCAATGGTAATGAGATTCTTGAGTCCAAAGACAACATAAATGTTTTTTAATATGTTTAGAAGTACATTCTTGAAAGGAAAACAATTTGAAAAATGCATTAAATACATGTGTCAATAGGATTGTCTGTGATCATATGCTTGATTTTATTCTGTTGAGTCGGTACTTTCAATTTTTCTTTCCTGTTCTTTTATACTTCTTGTTCTCCTTTCATTATTTTCATATGATGTGATTTTTGTTTCATTTTTGTATGTTTTTCTTAGTTTCCATTAACCACCCCCACATTCCTCTTTCGTTACCTTATATCGCATATCAAGTAATCATACTTTTTATATTATCATTGCACTCTGAATGATATATTATCCTTTTACTCCCTATACGAGTATAATGAGATATTGCCATCAATCACCACATAGTAATTTATCATGTACATCATTATGCAAACTTTAGCTTGTAACTTAAAGGAGAAGGCCTATACAGACCTTGCTTGCTGCCCAATCCTTATTATGCCATGCATAATAGAATATTGTTCTACGGAGTCTGTTGAGAATTATATTAACAATTCAAATTATTTCAAGCATTTCTAGTTTTTCGGATTTATTATAAGTTTCATTTCATTAGTTATATAGAGTATTTTGAGTATTTCGTTTTTGTCTTAGTATGACTTGTCCTTAGTTTTTAGTCCGTGTCCATTTTTGTTCGATTGTTTACATTTTAACATTTTTAAGATAGGAAGTAGAATTTAGCAGAAGACAGCTGCCTGAGTTGGACCGACATGAAGGATAAGATAAGTAGTGAATTAGAGTTGAGCTGATGATTATAAAGAATAAGTAGAGAAGTGAAAGAGTAGGGAGTTTATAGTAAAGTAGCACACACGTTGAATGGTAAGTTAGTAAAACTACTAATAGAAACGGTTTATGTTGTGATATTGTCTGTTATCAATAGACCTATCATTCATCCATAGTTATTCATAGTTGACAATTATTATTCTGTATCCAATGGCGCGATTTTAGATTCATATGACTTAGATATATTTACATTTACATTTTTGATAACTATTGAATATGTTATATTTGTTTTATGATGTATCTGTAAATGTGTATCACAGCATGTGTTTTATATTTTAATATTTTTTTAATGTGTGGATTCGAGGAATTAAGCAGCCTTCGCCATATTGTTTGGTGCCAGGACCCATGAATCCTTCCTCTAGGAACCTAGAGATTCTACACACGGAAATTAAACCGAAAAAGATGTCGCTCCCATACTTAAAAGGAAATTGTACCAGGTATCAAAATATTATTGAAAAAGATATCAGAAAAAAATGAAGCTCTCCTTTCAGAGGATGCCAGGAAGAAGATATATCCGACCTACTTCATCAGGTGGAACCATCGACAAGGCGACTTAAGGGCTTCAATTGTAAATTGGAAAAAACTATAGAGAAGTAGTCCCTGTCTGTAGAAAGAAGTGGTACAAGGTGAAGTAGATAAATTTACAGGTGATAGTGAAAAGTCATTTACATTATTAGCTGAAGCTGCTAACGCATAGATTAACGTATGATGCTGGGAAGGAGTTTACATGACAGAATAACTACTGTTAAAGCATTTACATGAGAGAATAACTACTGTTAAAGCATTTACATGAGAGAATAACTACTGTGAAAGCAGCACGGCAAACTACTGACTCAGGAAGTTCGGGATTGTGTTTTTACAAGACAAACATCAAGAACAGATACTACAATTTCAAGAGCTACAGCTTCATCAGTCCGCATTCCATACAGCACCCCAAGGTTCTTTAACTGGAAGACTTCCAAAAGAGGACAATATCAAATCTAAAGAAATCTTGGATGCCTTCGATGCTACAATCAACAGGAATATGACGCTCTCTAGGATTGAGAAATTCAACTATCTTTGGTGCAAACTCACAGGAATTTCGCTCTTGTAAACCACCACGGTGATCTAGAGGTTAGAGCGTTTGCCCTGCATGCGGAACATTGGGGTTCAAATCTCGGTCGCGACAGACCTAAGTCGTCAAACAGGTAGTGACAGTACCATCACCAAACGATCGGCATCAGGTGTGAATGTCACGGGATTCCCTCGGGGATGACCTTAACAACTGATGTGCCGTATCACAGTAGGTGGCTGTAAGCGCCGAGCATACACTTAAATTTTAAGTCCTTCACCGGTCTTGGTGACGTCTCCATATGAGTGAAAATTTTCGAGTGAGGCGTTAAATAAGATATAATTAATCGCTCTTGCACGAAAACTATGATACATCCATTGATATCATTCAGGATAGATTTGGGGAGGCACAGGGATCAATAAACATTATATGGAACTGATCAACATACAGTCTGTGACAAACAATTCATTAAGTTTGAGGAAACTATTTGATGACCTTGAGAAACCCACGAGAAGCTTGGAATCATTGCGTCAAGTTGTAAACCAGGATGTCTTTGGGTCAATGATAACTTCGAAGCTACTTAAATAAACACTGCTGCAGCTTGAAATACAGAAATGAAGTAGAGACGATGGTACTGTTAAGAAACCAAGAGACTTCTTTAAAGCTAATGTCACAGCGAAAGAATCTACAGAATGTCAAGCTTCAGATGCTCATAGTCATTTGGAAAACCATAGAAATTTCCACGTCAGAGAGATGAATCCACAAGGCTGGAAAAATCAACATTGAAAGATTCATCTTGTTTAGCAGAATCATCACACAAAGAGAAGCATGCCAAAGCAGAATCGTCACAGCAGAGTTGTATGTTTACAACAGGGACTATTGTGGTGATGCAGACTGCACACACAGAAGTGTCAAATTCTGTGATAAACAAGAAATAAGCTGTCCACATTTTAATGGACTCTGGATCCGAGACAGCATACATTACAGAGGATCTAGCAAAGATTAAACCTTAGAATGGGTCAAACTGAAGAAATTTCATTGATTAAATTCGGTGCTGACAAACCAAAACGGAAGAAAGCTCCATAAGTCATCTTGAAGATGAAGCTTAAAGAAGAAGAATTTATGATAATCAATGCCAGTGTTGTGCCGACAATCACAGGAACTTTACTGTATTTCAGAAAAAGATACTGTGGACTGATTCACTATGCGTATTACATTGGATTTAGACAAAGGAGCCATTGATAATGTTTGTAGAAAATAAGCTGAGAGATAATAGCAGTGACGTAGAATTTCAGTATGTATCAACTAAGGACAACCCTGCAGATGTCGCTAGTCGTGGAACAACTGTTTTCTCCCCTATAAAGAACAAACGTTTTTGGAATGGTCCCTCATGGTTAACAAAAAACAGAAGTGAATGGCCCACATAGAAATTGTTTGACAACAATGGAAGCTTTGGAATCGGAGCGCATAGTTCCAAAAGTACTGTTTGAAGCTAAATTACTGGTGGAGAAGGGTCCTAGCAGAATGACATAGAGCTCTGACAATCCATTCTGTTTGGATGTGGAGACAATTTCTTCCTTTTCCCGTCTTGTGCAAGTGTCCGCCTGGGTACTGAGATTTATCACGAAAACTTAAGGGGAACGAAATGCCTCCAGGACCATTGTCATCGGAAGAGTTGAATGAATCCAAAGTTCTGTGGATAAATCATGTAGAAAGCCAACACTTTAAGGGAGTGAAAACTACACTGGCAGAACAGAAAAGACAATTTAGTTAACCATCTTGGACTTCTAATAGATGAATTATTAGATGTGTTGGTTGACTTGGCGATGGTCATATGAAAGAGGTAGCGATGTAACCAATGCTACTACCAAAGAGAAAGCATGTGACTGACTTATTGATAGATATTCGTCACAGAATAATGTATTGTGTGCAAGAGGCATGGAGAGGGATCATACAAAATGCCAATGATGCCGCCATTCTCGAAGAAACGTTTTGACAAATCGGCTCCATTCACCTTTACTGGAGTAGATTACTTTGGTCCAATATATGTCAAAACAGAGAATGGGAATAAGAAAGTTTGGGTTTGCCTGTATACATGCTTAACAGCTAGAGTCATACATATGGAACTCAAAAAGGAGATGTCAGCAGAGGGTTTTTTTTGGGACTTAGAAAATTAATTGCCCGATGGAGAAAGTCCAAGCAAATAATATCTGGCAATGGATCTCAATTCAAGCTTGCAAGTGATGTGCTAGAAAAGATGTGGAAGTCTACTGTGGGTGATCCAAATGTACAGACCTATATTTCTAGTGAAGATATCTGATGTCAATTTATTGTAGAACTTGCACCATGGATGGGTGGATTGTATGAACGCTTAATAAAAGTCGTTAAGCGCATGGTCTCAGACAGACCATTGGAAAGCTGTACCTAACCAGTGAACAGCTACGAACTATACTGGCCGAGTCGGAATCTGTTGTGAATGCCAGACCTTTACTGTATGTTGGAGATGACATCATCTCGAACAGCATTCTCACTCTGAACTGATGTGTTAATTTAACCAAATATGATAAGATCACTCGCTAGTCACATGTTTATCAAACAATTATTAGCAGATTTTAAGTCAGATTGTGCAATCTTTGTAACATATCTTTAGGATGTAAAACGGTACCAATTTTGATGCACCAGATGCGCATTTCGACAAATAATGTCTCTTCAGTGATGCTCAACCGAAATGTTTGAAATCCGAAATAACTATGACGTTTTAGACCTAAATATAGCCAAAAAACAGCGTGCCAAAAAAGTGGAGTCAAATTCGTCCAAGGATAAGAGCTATGCATGAGGGAGATAATCCTTAATTTTGAAATAAATTTCTAAATGTAATAACAGCAGTAAATATACATCCGTATTTTCAAGCTAGTAACGAAGTTCGGTTTTATAAATTCATTTGAAGCCGACATTAAGGGTTTTCGGAAGATTCCTAAGTTATTATCACATTTAAAGTCATTAGTCTAAATTTGACGGTTTCTGACAAATATCATAATTTCCCGGTTTGAGGAGATATTCCAAAAAAAATGAATAAAAAGAACGGAGAGGAATTTCGATTAATTATTGACAACCAAGCCAAAAAAAAAAAAAAAAAAGAATTGAAATAATGATAGTAATAAAAAAAAAAGCCAAATGCAGGAAAATATGAAAATAAGAAATGAAACCTAAATAATGTTATCATTCCTTAACTTCGAATTCAAAATTAAGGGTGGGTGGGAGTAAAACAAAGCCAAAATGAATTTGTCGAAAAATTAGGACACCCCCTCCCCACCAACTCCACCCTGGTTCTACGTGCCTGGTTTTAGAGTATAATTTAGGAAACATTATGATATCGAAAACAAATACTCATTGAAAATAGAGAACTTGGTTTATAAAAAACTACCCCCCCCCCCAAAAAAAAAGAAGAAATAAAAGAAAAAGAAAAAATGATTTTGATACTCGTTAAACATTTACTCCTTTGTAGACTGTTACAAAGGATTGGCTATAAACGATATCGGAAATAAAACATACTTTGGCAATATTTTCCACGTGTGTAAGAATGTCTTCGTGTGCGACTTGTTTGGTAGACTGTGCATGTTGGTCATGTTTGATTAGGTGAGGTTTTGTTGTTCCTTTTTTCTTTTGGGGGGTGGGTGGGGTGGCATTCCTGGTTGTTGTTGTTTTTGCAAGAGTGGTTTCTTAAAGAATGTTTAATTACCCGTTTGTGTCAGAATATCTAATTACTCTTTCATGTAGGAGTGTTTAATTGACCGTGTGTGTCGGGTGTTTAACTATTCGTGTGTCTCTGGTGTTTAATTGTCCGTGTGCGTTGGGGTGTTTAATTATCCGTGTGTGTCTGAGTGTTGTATTGCTAATGTGTCAGGGTGTTTAATTGACAGTGTGTGTCAGAGGGTTTGACTTTTTAGAGTGGTTGATTGCCCGTGTGCCAGGGTGTTTAATTGACCTTCTGTAATAAAAGTGCTCATGCACTTAAGTGTGTATTGGTAAGGTGTTCACTTCATATGCTAAAATGCAAGACCCTAGAGTGAATAAAGAGATCTATTTTACCAATGATGTTTTAAGTACCATGTAGTGAATTTCTTACAAAAATATCAGGATATTCAAAGGGGTTCGGTTGTAGGTGGGAAGTTATAGCGTATTCATTTGGTACATGTTACATGTATGATGTGTGTGTAAGAGAGAGAGAGAGAGAGAGAGAGATGTCGTGCATATGTGTTCTTTTTCACTTGACCGTAAGGGTAGATGTCGTAATATTTCTCTTTATAGCATGGCTTTCTGCATGCTGCACGATTTCCGTGGGTTTGGGCAAATTCGATTACTTCTAACTGTTCTTTCGCATTAAACGACTAATGCAGTTTGTTCATCTAAATGCAGCGAGATATCGGATTGTTATGTTTGAATTCCAGTTTACCTTTCCATTATTATTATTATTTTTTTTTTTACATCGGTTCTCCACTTGGTCCAATTGTTTACAGCACCAATTAAAGTTTTGGCTTTTGATAATTACCGAGTGGTGTTGATATACTGCACCTTTGTACACTGTGTTTCGCAGCTTCGATAGTTTGTTAATTACAACACATTGAATGCCCGTTCAATATTTTGAATATACATATATACCATCGGCTATATCATTTGAAGTTTAAACAAAGAAAATATAGAGTCTGATAAACCTTTAATAGAAATGCTAAAAAATCGCGTGCTTTACTGAAATGTACATTTTCCCTATTAGATGCTCAGTGAAGATTACCGTTATAAGACATGATTACCATTTCTTAAAACTTAGCAGCGCTGTGTTGAGAACAAAGATTTCTAGTGAAATTAATCTCAAATAATTAAATGAAGATTACTGCTTGGTCAGCATGTTTGCTGCGTAATATACAAATAAGCTGCGATTCTTCCTCAATTTTCAGACTAAAAAAAGGGGTGCGTAGCAAATACCAATGCGTATTTTATTCGGCAAAACCGGTATATCTCATGTTTTACTCAGTTTAACTAAAACAGCGAAAAGCTAATTTTCATTTTAAGTCGTGAAATATTTATTTCCATTTCAAATTAATAAAAGTGCCTTAACATTTGAGATTCTTTTTTTTTCACACAATAAACGCAAAAACAATTAAGGGAATGAAATTATACTTAGAACGCCTTGTTTCTTTCAGATTAAATTGTTGTTCTCTGGAATGACACCAAGAACGCGAACGTCATGACGTTATGCTGGTGTTAAAGAATATATCAGTGCTTCAATTGCGGAAAAAATACCTCTTAAAAGTGAAGGAGGGTCATAGAATTACATATTTTGAATTATATAACTATTATCTATCAGAATCTGGTAAAAAGTGAAAATCGACAAAAAATTGTCGTGTGCGCAATTAATTTTATTTGCAATTTTCTTTCAGCTATGGGACCCGATTGTTCAGAGAATTTCACATTGTATAAAGCTATTTCGATGTAATATTTAGTTTTCCCCAATTATGTTGCCACCAACCATTATGCTGAGATGGTCATGTATAAGGGAAAAAATTGGCTTAAGCTTCCAAAGGAAGTTCGCAGCCCCTCACTGAAGAGGAACTGTACAGGTATTTCCAGTTCTAAAGTACCGGTATTGTGACATTAATACAAATAATGAAATACACATTGCAATAAGAATTCCTTTACCAAAATTAATCTGACTGTGCATCTAACACGTTCATTAAATGTGTATTGCAATTACTCCTAATATAATTTCTTTCATATGTAATGAAAAGCGAAGATAACAAATAGTGATCACTCTCACAACTCCCTCAATCAATACAAAATAGAAATTAAACGCGGAATATAAGAGAACCTTGATTATAGAAAACATTTAAAAAGCCAATTGAGTATGCAAAAGCTCTAACTATACTTTATTGTTTGAGGATAAGTAAACTGTGAATTTTATTAAGAAATACATTTTTTCCACATTTTTCGGCATTATCATTTACATGTGGATTTAAATCGATTTAAAAATATTGTCATTTAGTCTTTTAAAAACCTCTGAAATGGGCCGTTAGCGAAAGGGTTATAATGGGGAAAAAATGAAACGCAATTCAGAGCATTTAAAAAGTTTGATAACAATCATTTGACATTAATTGCCCTTAAATGCTTGAAAACGATGAATGGATCTAATTTAAAATGTACCTTTATCATTTGCTGCATTATCAAATTTTGCATTTTTCAAATGTTGCCTTTTATTATGTTATCTGATATCCCTTATGTATCCCCAGAACAGTTGGGTAGAACCCCTAATTTGTTAATGAGCTCCAATAAAAGAATTCATGCGCTCATTTGAAATACCTTACAAGTGGACAGGAACGAGAATTGTTATTTTACCATTACATATTCATATTAATTGGTTTTTCTTTTCTTAGTAGTCCCGAGATACCTTAAACGTGATTCCAGAAACTCCGTAGATCAAACACCTGTCGTTATTCTATGATCTTTATAGTCAGCATATATATATATATACATATATATATATATATATATATAGAGAGAGAGAGAGAGAGAGAGAAAGAGAGAGAGCACAGAAATAGCAATGAACTCTTAAATGAACATTACTGCCCTAAGTGAAGAAATATTTAATATAAAGCACAGAAAATTTCGCTTTATTTGGATACCCACTTCCGCCCCTACCAGGGGTTGAACTCACGACCTGCAAAACCAAGTCTAGACTTGCCTAGATGGTGGAGCGGTCTATCGCGATGGCTACATACTGCTAGAAGATTTGGTTCGCAGGTCGTGAGTTCAAACCGGGTAGGGGCGGACGTGGGAATCCAAATAAAGTGATATATTCTGTGCTGTATATATATATATATATATATATATATATATATATATATATATATATTAATTTACTGCAATTCGGTATTTGGAACCACAACTAAATTCTTCTCTTGTATATTACATAAAATGTTTAAAATACGCTACTGTTAATTGCTTAGTCACAAATTAAAGCCAAATTTCTCTCTTACATTTTGAATCCACCATTGTCGCCTACTCATAAATTATTTGTCTAGCAAAATGCATATGACTAAATTAGTGTTTATTTTTTTCTCTATGACATTTGGATATGAAATCAATCTACTGAATTGTTTTTTTTAAAAAAGATTATGAAAAGCAATGTCGAATTCCTATTCGTACCAAAGCTATTTTCGTCGTAGGAGGTCGGCGATTCGTGAATCCCGAGTCTCTGACTTTGTAGGCGACCTTCACTTCATACTCGGCTTAAAACGAGGCAACCCCAATTGTAATCCAACTGACAGATTTTCAACTCTTATGGCGCATTGTGACATTTGTCAATTTCATGCACCCCTAGAAAACGAGGGGCCATATGTTTTGCACAAGTCGGTCACTCTGACTATAAACCAAGTCTTATCCGCTCCATATCTTGAGAACCCTTTTATTGATTAACATCAAACTTTGAACATTGGTCTATCTTAAGAAGTTGTTGACCGTTATCAAACATTTCTTAATTTTAGTTAGATGCTAGATTTTTATGCAGACAAGAACATTTGTTTTTCAAAGTGAGGGATGGTAAACAGAGGAAAAATTGCATAGGCGCCTGGGTCAAGGATATTGCACTATAACCTATATGTAAACAATGGAGGAAATTCGAATCACGAATAAATATTTCTCTCTCATCTATGCTGTCTCCTTAAACATTTTGTCATGTCCCAGGAAGCTTAAATACACGTGTCATTATCACAGAACACTAATTTATCCACGTTTTAAAAAATATCTTATCCCACTGATTCATAATATATAACAAGGCTTGCAACTCAATCTACCCCTTTCCATGGCCCATGAGAGATATTTGTCGTTTAAAAGCAAGGTGAAGATAACGAACAGTGATCAATCTCATAACTCCTACAAGCAATACAAAATAGATAGTTGGGCAAGCACGGACCCCTGGGCACACCAGAGGTGGGATCAGGTGCCTAGGAGGAGTAAGCATCCCCTGTTGACCGGTCACACCCGCCGCGAGCCCCACATCCCGATCAGGCAAACGGAGCCATCCGCAGTCAAATCAGTGCGCCAAGAACGGCTTAACAATCTGTATGATTTATTTTTCTGTCTCACATTACTGCAACGTCATTTGATAGTGACATCATATTTTCTATGATTTACGCTCCACGTTGAAGAAAAATATTTTGCATTGTTTTATTTCAATCTAAATTTGATATAGCTTTCTGGTGGACAATCTTGGGTGTTTTTTTTTAGTTTACACTTACAGTGTAAACCATTTTGAATAGGCTATGTTCTCTCTTATTGTCTAATAAGTTTCTGCATTAAAGTTCAAATGAGGATTTTGATAATTCTGAATTTTCTAGAAGCTCTTTTTTTTTTGCAGTAAACTGTGGGTAAAATGGAACAATGCGAATTCTGTCTACTCGGTGGAATATCCCTATCCCACACTCGTACTGATGAAGGATTCTATTAGTCTTACTAGTATATCTTTACTTATTTTAATTTTTATGAATGCAACATGATAAAACTGTATATTTCCATAAAACCTGAATCTAGTGGGAATTTGGGTTAGAATATATCTTAATTTTCGTTACTTTTCGTAAGAGATGACTAAATAGGGCGTGCCATCGGATGAGACCACAAAATCTGAGACCCCGTATCACAGCATAGGTGGCATGATAAAGATCCCTTCCTACTCAAAGGTTGTAGGTGCCGAGTATAGAATTTTATTTTGCAGTCCTTCACCAGCAATGGTGAATTCTCTGTATTGCTTATAAGAGTTATGCAATTGATCACTGTGCGTTATCTTCACCTTTCATTTGATGCAATGTTGATAGTGTCACTTTCAGGTTGCTCCATCCTAATTTGATGTCATATTGTAATGATACCGGATATTTGAGGTACGACCATGCGGAGTTAAACATTTTGTCATGTCCCAGGAAGCTTAAATACACGTGTCATTATCATATAATATAATGCCTCAAATAAAAAAGAAATTCCCCAGTTTTGAATTTCTTATACTCCGTTGGGAGAGGGGGTGAGTAGAGGGTTTTACTATTATTTCAGGACTTGATTCTTCTTTCACTACTACTGTGAAAAATAGGGTGGGGGGTCACATGATATATTTAATTGTATTACAAACCACAAATAATGATCATTATGAAAAAAAAGGGGAGGCAACCCTCCCCCTCCGATTCTACGTGCCGTACATTACTGAAAGATAACTAATTGTTAATGGAAGTGAGAACAGAATTTGTAATTTGTCTGGCACATGCCACAATTGTCAAAGCTGAGAGGGTAGTTGGAGGTAAAGTGGGAAAGTTGCCCCCTTTCGTAATCCGTGTGTGGAGATTTTACTGCTATTTCCGGACATTAAAGCATACATCCTTCTCATTAAATTCACTACTCACTACTACTGTTGAAAGGGGGAGGGGAACTAACGTCACCCAATATGATTTGCATTACAAAATAACAAATAGCGTCAATACTCTCTATATCCCCCGGGGTTTACATAGCCATAGCATCTTTCGGAACTCGAGAATAATTCGGATATCCCTTATTCCGTTTCGAGTTTTGTACTGTTTACGAACTTCCGTGATTAGAAATTTGAATGAGATGACTCTGGAAAGAAAAAAATTATTAAAAATATACAACGGATAGACAGCTGTTATTAGAGGATTTTAATTATTAAAGAAGAATTACTGGGAGTGAATGGGGCCCTGAAACTAGCTGGTAAGCAGTGTAAATAACTTTTAAACGACAAATATCTCTCATGGGGTACGGAAAGGGATAGATTGAGTTGCAAGCTTTGTTATATATTATGAATCAGTGGGATAAGATATTTTTTAAAACGTGGATGAATTAGTGTTCTGTGATAATGACACGTGTATATAAGCTTCCTGGGACATTAAAAAAATGTATAAAGAGACACCATAGATGAGAGAGAAATATTTATTCGTGATTCGAATTTCCTCCATTGTTTACATATAGGTTATAGTGCAATATCCTTGACCCAGGCACCTATGAAAAAAATTGTTTTCTAAAATTTTTGACAAGTAAAATATAAAACCTAAAAAGATATCCTTTACCCAAACTTTATGTGGCTAAACGCGTAATCGGCTATTCGGTTGTTATCGGACATCGGGCTCAAAATGGTTTCTGACTGGAAAGTTTATTAGCTCAAAATGATTGCGACTGACGTTCTATTAGGGCATGGTGACCGCTTTGTGTTGAACCGTAAAGATTAAATGTTAGGAAGAATGCGGCAATGTGTTTTATATTAAATAGGAAATTTACAAGTTTAGAATTTACCACTTGTGTTAGGTATTTTTTGGTCACAATTTGTTTTGTGTATAAATCCAACCGGACGTTTTCTGCAATTGGTCAACCTCTACTTACTACCAACAATATAGCATATGCTAAGTGTCCGTTGAAACAAGTTTGTCAATTTACAAGCATTACTTTTGAATTGAACCCGTTATCAGAAAATCAGATTGTTTCGTTTGTTATCAGAAATATCGGCTTTGGTTATTGGTAATTAGATTGATGTTAATCTAGAGGATAGTTTCTTTTCTAATAAAAAGTGCAAGCTATATGCCCCTTTTTGCTTTTATAAACACGATGCATGGTCTCTTGATCGGTCTTTGCTTCTTTTCTATGTTTAGTACAATATTGTTAGATCGAAATGACTATCAGATATAAAGATACGTGGAGTGCTGCATCTTTTATCCTTCAACAAAGACATATAATACACTACACATGATGACATATATAAACAGGCTTAACTGCAATGCTATTCAAGTAAGAGTTCATATGCCTACATGTGGCCTGAAATTCAAAAATCTATCAATGAGAAATGTGTCGAAAGAGATAAATGTCAAACAATAGGGTAAGAACCAGCCCTATAGCAAAATATCAAAAGGTCAGTGAATGAATGTGCCAAATGCACGAAAAAAAACCTTGGTTTTTTTCTGTTTAGATTATCGGATTAAATTGCATTGGCACCAAATTTTAAGTCATGCATGATCTGAAAAAAGTGTCCTCATCTGATAGAAAATAAAAGATATAAATGACTAAATGCGTAAATCCCATACAAGTAAATGTGTCTAACAAGTGTAACGTCATATCCAAAAACAATGCATACAGTACATAAAAACAGTGTCTAGTACAGCTGAGCAGCATAATTAGCACGGCACATAAAACTAGAGATTGTTTTCATGAAAAGCAAATGTCTACTCAGCTCCCCAAATTGGAAGTGCACCAAATGAAACCCCATCCCCTTGATGCCTCGCACGGTATGAAGGTGAGAACATGGAGAGGGACACAGGTATTATGAACTTTGACAAGCAATATAGAAGTGTCCCCACACTACATTACACCCCACCGCTCAGATCCTCTATAGCTTTAAGGATAACAATTTGACTCACATTTCACTACAATATGCACATCTAGAGATGGCAATGAACCTTTGTAGCTCTTTTTATAATCCATATCGGGGAAGTATTTACAAGCTATTTTACATCCTCCACCATACTTAAATCAGGAAATCAATCGAATTCCCCTGTCCTGAAAATTAGCACGTCTAGAAATGACAAAACATTGTACAAAGATTCTACAAAACCCTATCCGACTAGCAATATAGGAGAAGTGTTTACAATGTAAAACTTATACGGTACCAATTTTGATGCACCAGATGCGCATTTCAACAAATAATGTCTCTTCAGTGATGCTTAACCGAAATGTTTGAAATCCGAAATAACAATGAAGTTTTAGAGCTATTATAGCCAAAAACAGCGTGCCAAAAAAGTGGAGTCAAATTCGTCTAAGGATAAGAGCTATGCATGAGGGAGATAATCCTTAATTTTGAAATGAATTTCAAGAAAACTATTTAACCATTATCCACCCCTTTTAGATCCACCATAACTTAGTATATCTATAAAACCACATATGAACTTATCCCTTGTTTCTCAAACATACCACATCATTGATCCGAATCTCCGATAGCAACCGAATAACCGATTACGCGTCTACCCACATAAAACTTCATATTCCTAATTCGGAGGATTTTCGATCTTCAGTCTATCAGTTCACTGAAGCTTCCATGCCTACCTTTCATCATGACCATCAAGAACAGTTAATGGGGAGAATCAAATAATATGTATTACTTGGCATGTGAAAATAACTTACTTTGCATGTACTGTAAAAATAACGAAAAACCAACGCTGTGAAAGGGGGCAGTAACTTCTACTTTTGTATATGAAGTTCACAAAATCATTTTCTCGTGGGAATATATCGATAAAGAACACCGCATCTGCCTTATGTGGATAATATCCATATTATGATGAAACATTTTCATTATATGATGACACTTGGTCTTTATAAGATGATATTTAACATTTCATGATGCTGTTTTAACATTTCCTGATGATACTTGTTCATTACATGCTGATACTTTAACATTACATGATGTTATTAACAATACATGTTGATACTTTAACATTACATGATGTTATTAACAATACATGTTGATACTTTAACATTACATGCTGATACTTTAACATTACTTGCTGATACTTTAACATTACATGATGATATTTAACGTTACATGCTGATATTTTAAAATTACATGCTGATACTCTAACATTACATGCTGATACTTTAACATTACATGATGATACTTTAACATTACATGTTGATATTTTAACATTACATGATGATATTTAACATTACATGCTGATATTTTAACATTACATGCTGATACTCTAACATTGCATGCTGATACTTTAACATTACATGCTGATACTTTAACATTGCAGGCTGACACTTTAACATTATATGATACCTTAACATTATATGATGATACTTCAACATTACATGACGATAATTTAATAATACAGTGGGGCCTCGACATTTCTTTCGAGTTTTCTTGGTAGATATGAAAAAACTGCCATTTCAAAGAAAATGACAATTAAATTTTGTATGTATCAGCAATGTTGGTTTCACCGGAGTTTCGTCCCGTTATTATAGATAGCATGGGACAATTTCGCACTATAGGCCCGGCCAAGTTTCTTAAAGAATAGAGATACCCCATATTTAAAGTGATATTACATGTGTAAAAAGGTGTAGAATAATTTTAGTATACATTTCAAGTGTAGCTGAGTGCTTAGTGAAAAAAAAATTATATGCAACATGTAGGTGTCGCCATGATGCCTAGTATATAGATGTATGCAAATGCGAAACTTCAGCAGCTGAAAAAATTCACCCTAAAACCTAGAGGGTCCAGGGAAAGGTAGGTAGCTCAGAGGGAAGGTTGATGGCCCCATATAAAAGGTAGATTTTTAAGAAGGTCAGACAGGGTTCTTGATTGTGCACAGCGTCTATATTTCTTCGCTTGGTACTGTGTGGGGCTGGGGCGGATTTAGCCCAAATGACAAAAAATCAAAGGGCTTTAATTTAATAACTACACTAATATGAAATACAGTTATTGAGAAAACAGGGTAGTATGATTTTTCATTAACCTGTGATAACCTGACTAGGATGTATACCCCCTTCCCACATGTTGAAAAACCAATACAAAAAACAAAACAAAAACTGTTCTCTATCACCTTTATCGCATCATGAAAATAAAAGGTGCGCGTGGCTAGATCAACGCAAGAGTATGTCTTAATATTAAGAGCTTAAATTAATATCCCGATATTGTCTTGGATAATTATAGAATAATAAACTGACAAGCTGTGCATATAAATAAAATGTCACTAATTTGAACTTCCTTCTTGGATTTACCAATATATACTTAAAACATCAAGTAATCTTTTTTATAAAAAATTAGTTGAAAAAAGGTTTTACAAACCCAATTTCCAGGCATTACTGTCTGAAGAATTCAGAATATACGGTGATTCAAATTCGATTAATATTTTAAAATGTAAGATTAAAGATTTCAAAGACAAACAAATAGCGGAATTCAGTTATAAGTTATTGAATAACATATTATGTAATAATGCATATATTAGCAAATGGAAAAAAAGATGTAAAGTATAAATGTACACATTGTAAGCAAGTTGAGACTACAAAACATTTGATTAACGAGTGTGATACTGTTTTAAATATATGGAATACTGTTAGCAGTTATATATCCTTCAAAGTTCAATGGAAACACATTGTTGTTGGATTTTTTCTAGAACAAAATGGTAAAACCAAATCCTTGAATTTACTTATTACTTATGTAGCCTATATAATATACAAACATAAAATGTTATGTCAATTAGATTATTTAAATGAAACGACTTTTAATATGTATAATCGTGTTAAAATATCATTATGTTTCTATTCATCAGTGTTGAAGTATATCAATGCAAAAGAGCATACATGTTTTAAACATATTTGTAAATCAATGTAATTTGGCTACTGTGAAAAGACCAGTATATATGATCCTTAAATGTTTATCATTATAACTATAGGGTCAAATTAGGACTACATTATTTATATATTATTTCTTGAGTAATTTCTATGTTATTCTACTGTTACTATATCTACATCAACGTTGTATATGATATTTCTATGACTTCGAAAAATATTTGTAACAACTAAATGAGATATGTTAGTATACATATAGTGATATTATGTGTTTTCATATGCATTATAAAAATAATAACCATAATAAAATACATTCAATCCAATGAGCCTCTGGCACCATTGGTGAGAATTATGCGGGATTATCCGAGGATATTTTGTCCCAAATAATACTATGTATACTTTCTAATAAATAATGAAATTGTAAAAAAAAAAATAGAATAAGAAACATAGACTCTGGCAGATAGAAGTTTGGTTAAAGAATGTTGTCAACTGACATTATAATCAGGGAATTCTTAAATCAACTTTGGACGAAAATTGTTTTAACAGACCGCCGGACCCGTGAATCGTGAAAGATGGGAATGATCGGCCTCTTTGAGACGTAAAAGTGTGATGAAAAGTTTGAGGCGTAAAAGATTATGTTAGTTATTAATTATTTATTTACTTAAAATTACATATAGTGTTTCATTATTTGTTTTAGTGCATACAGTGCACATTTTTGTATATTTATTTGTATTGCTAATAAACATGTACAATGTAAGCATAGGCAAATACTATACACACGTGCATATCTATTCTAATTGTAGTGCTTGTAAATGTTAACATTATCATAATATATTTACTAATGCAAATGGTTAAATCCAATGATATAATGTGTTCAATTTACTACGAATCAATAAAGTAAGCATATTGTTTACTTATTTAAAGATAGAAAATTTGAGATTCAGTTACCCGGACGCTTCATTTATCCGAACGATTTAGCTGGGAACCAAAGTGTCCGGATTAACGAGGATCCATTGTACATGATGCTACTTTATCATTTCATGCTGATACTTTTATATTACATATTGATGACTAAACGTTACATGATGATGCTTTAACATTACATATGAATACTTTAACATTACATGCTGATACTTCACCATTACATGCTGATATTTTAACATTACTTGTTCATATTTTTAGATTACATGCTGATGCTTTATCATTGCATACTGAAACCTTAACAGTACAGGATGATACTTTTAACATTACATGCTGATATTTTAACATTACATGGCGATACTCTAACATTACATGATGATATTTCTTCATTATGATTGTGATGATTTTACATGATGATGCTCTAACATTACATGATGATATTTCTTCATTATGATTGTGATGATTTTACATGATGATGCTCTAACATTACAAGATATTTCAACACTATATGATGGGACTTAACACTAAATGATGATACTTTAACATTACATTATGATACTTTAGCAATACATGATAAGAGTTTAATATTACATGATGATACATTAACATCACATGCCGGTACTTCAACAAACAATGGTACTTTATCATTGTGCAGTGGTTCTAAAAATAGGTCGATCATTGGGATACGCTAAAACTGTTTTCATCAACTAGGTCATTAGCCTGGTTTCCGATGCTTTCTGATATGCAAGGCCTCGAGGAGTAGTTTAGAAGGTCATGGATAAATACCATACCTAATTCCTACTGGCTTTACAAGCATACCGATTTGTCACCAATAGTAATACATGTATTTTGATGATAACAAATACGTTCGCCATAAAATATGAGTTGGTTTCATCAGCGACATATATAATTGACAAATTTTGTCCCATAGATAGGTTGCTTAAGCATCGAGGTTCAATAACATATCCAAGTACGTAGCAAATGTGGAAGACTCTGTGGTTTTTATTTTATTTCTAATTCACTTGGATATATAAAATCGACAAATATCTCTGTGAACTCGAAATAAAAAACCCATAATCGTCCACTTCTGCTTCATATTTAAACATCTTATTCAAAACAGATATTAACTGCAAATTAACATCTCATCTTTATGACAAACGGCATGATTTCAGATTTTAAATCGTCAACTTTTCATATTTATGTGGCAATATTCTATTATCACCTGTGTATAGTGTGTATATATATAAACTGATTCGATACATGGAGGCTTGTCCTTCGTATGATCAGTTTTCAAATCAAGGCAGGCTACTGCCAAACAAGTTAATGGTACATTGCTTTCAACACTCTCGTTTAAAGTCAGCACTTAGCAAATCCTATTGTCGTTATAACCATCTAGTTTGCTAATACAACCTATCAGTGGGTCATATGCTGTCTGATGTGTTTTATACCGATTGTTAGGCCGTTCTTGGCACACTGATTTTGACTACGGATAACTACGTTTTCCTGATCAGGATATAGAACTCACGGCGGGTGTGACCGGGCGACAGGGGATGCTTGCATATACTCCTCCTGGACACCTGATTCCACCTCAGCTATATCAAGGGGTCGTGTTTGCCCAAATCCCTATTTTCAGTTCTTATCGGAGTTATGATATTGATCACTATTATTTTGTTATGAATATTGATGAATAGATTAAACGTCGTCGATATAATTGAGAATACTGCTTAGTTTTATTCATTATCCAGTCGTGTGTTTAAGAATACAAATACTGATTTATTTCAAGATATTGGATAATTATGATATGATCACCATGCCGTCGGCATACATTAAAATAAGCATGTTAATCAATTGTAATTCAATAGATGAACAATAACAGAATTCATCTCAAAATCATGGCCATACAATATAAGAATGATCACACTTCAATCAGCTGATTTACCCACAACCCTCAGAAGAATAACCCTACAAATGTAGATGTTTTCCCACTATTATACTGAAAGTCATATGCACGGTATTGATAATTTTGCTAAACATCTCTCTGAGAACCTTCATCAATATCGTCATTTGAAATCTTATTACACGAATTATCTAATCTACCAATAATCATGTTCCTGAACTATTGAGTTTTCATGACAAATTGTTGAAATATAAAAACCGCCCTTGTGATAGAAAGAAGTGTCATTTTTCTGTTCATCTTGATATATGTACTTTGTTAAAATGAAAGACGGTAGTCTAGACCTCCATTGTGTATTTTGGTTTTTTAATTTATACTTCTATGTTGTTTACATATTCATAATTTGATAGATCTATTAAAATTTGGAGCATTGGAAATATATCATCCATTATTCCTGTATTCATCTTGTGTTTTTGATATCGAATAAAGCCAATGTTTTCTAGAAGGAAATATCTCTAAAAGTGCGCATTTTCTTTCATTAACGTATAGTTGTGATTTTACTTATGATAAACTAATAGCCAAATGGGTTCACGTATTAATGTGGCAGAGTTGGACTTCATCGATAGACTATACTCAATTTCTGTCTGTTTAGACGCGAAATGATCTCTAAGTAAAGAGAACAAAGCAGTAAGGGTTGTATTAAGTAACTTTTCTATCATAATAATGAAAATCGCAATATCGGCGAACATATCAGGCCCCTGTGGAAGTAGCCACATATATATGTAATTTGCCTGCCTTTTGATGATGTCTCTCAGGTTGACGGAAATATTCTTAATTTAAGTGGTCCATCGGTTAGCATTAAACCTTGTTTGAATTATCAGGTGTTGGAAAAAGCAGAAGGATAGAACATGTACATCTTAGGTTATATTTAACTGCTGAGGTGTGAGTACTTTATTATGTTATATTTAACTGTAGAAGTTTGAGTACTTTAATGCAAGACGAAGACAACGAACAGCGACCAATCCCACAACTCCCACAAGCAATACAAAATAGATAGCTGGGCAAACACGGACCCCTTGACACACCAGAGGTGGGATCAGGTGCCCAGGAGGAGCAAGCATCCCCCGCCGACTGGCCACACCCGCCGTGAGCCCCACATCCCGATCAGGTAAACGGAGTTATCCGCAGTCAAAATCAGTGTGCCAAGAACGACTTAACAATCGGTATGAAACACGTCAGACAGCATTTGACCCAAAGGGAGGTTGTATTGACGAACTAGATCGTTAAAACGACCATAGAATTTGCGAAATGCTGACTTCAATCAAGACTGTTGAAATCCCTGTACCATCAACTTGTTTGTCAGTAGCTTACCTCGATTTAAAAACTGACTATACCCAGAACAAGCTCTTGCATATCGAATCAGTTGAGATATATAAACACCATATGCAGGTGATAATGGAATATTGCTACATGAATGTGGGAAGTTGACGATGGAGAAGCTGAAATCATCCCGTTTTTCATATAGTTGAGTTGTCAGTTTGCCGTTAATGTCTACTTTCAATTTATATTTAACTGCTTATGTGTGAATACTTTATTATTTTATCTATAACTGCTAAGGTGACATTGAAGAGTTCCTATAGTTTATTGTTTGAATTAAAGATATATAAGTAGGTATGTGGAGATACAATGCATCAGTAACTAGGTAAAACAGACCATATGAACTCTTAAATTTCAGGAGATAAAATATTGTGCGATGGAAGTCTTCATTTGAACGGAAAATTTGGTGAATATTTTCATTTTTGAATTTTTATTCCTAGACGGTAAGCAATGCACAATTGATAATGATATGGAGTTTGTTTAACATTTAAATCACTTATTTGAAGCAAATAGCAATGTCACCTAAGTGCACTGCTCCAAGATTCGGTGAAGGCATCAGTCCAAGTATTCAGCCAAGCCGAATCTCAGCCGAGAGTAACACGCACATTAAAGATAAATACTTCATCGGCTATAAGTAAAGTGTGAAAATGATACCTTATCTTGATCTCGACTGTCCCATAAATATGGAAAGTTGACAATGGAGAAACTTAAGTGTCCTGATTCCTACAAAGAATCCAAAACAAAGTATGGTAAGCACGGATCCCCGAACACACGAAAGATGGGACCAGGTGACCAGTCCTCCATTAGCCTTTACTGAAATCAGACATGTTATCACACGTACGTGTTTATCTTAATTTTCTGACTTGCAAATTGTATAATGATAATAATAATAATAATGAAAGGCGAAAAATAACGAACACTGATCAATATCATAACACCTATAAGCAATACGAAATAGATAGTTGGGCAAACACGGACCCCTGCACACAACAGAGATGGGATTACGTTCCTGAGAGTAGTAAGCACCCCCTGTCGACCGCTCACACCCGTCATGGGCCATATATCCTAATCAGGTAAACGGAGTTGTCTGTAGTCAAAATCAGTGAGCCACAGACGGTCTAACAAGTAATATGAAACAGGTTAGATATCATTTGACCCAACGATAAGTTGTATTGGCAAACTAGATCGTTATAACGACCATAGAATTTGCGAAATGGTATTTTTAATCGAGACTGTTGGAACCCCTGTACTGATGCAGAACAAGCTCTTGTGTATCAAATCAGTTGAGAGATATAAACACCATATGCAGGTGATAATGGAATATTGTTACATAAATATGGGAAGTTAGAGAAGCTGAGATCATCCCGTTTGTCATACGGTTGAGTTGTCAGTTTGCCATTAATGTCTACTTTCAATAAAGTATCTAAGTATGAAGCAGAAGTGGACAACTCTGTGGTGTCTTTTATTTCGATCTCACAGGGATATATCGAATCGACATCTGAATGAAATGTATAATTGTTGATAGACAAAACGTTGTCGATATAATCAAATGTCGAATTAAAGGCCACAGCAAGAGATTTTGTCTTCTCACGTAGAATAATAATAATGATATCAATGATAAAATAAGAATAATACGAATAATAATAATAATAATATTCACATAGCGCCTTAGATACAGCAGACTACTCTAAGACGCTTTACAAGAGTAAGACGAGGAGTGCAACAACAAAACACAATCAAATGAAATTAAGTGACAGTATGACATACGATCTTATATCTGTAAAGTGTCAGTAATATAAAAATAAAAGGTTCACTCACTGGGAATTAAGAAGACAAAAGGGTCCATGTTAGAATTAAAAGAAAGAAACACAAATTTATTTTTGAAAATTGTTTTTATTAGAAATATTACGAACAACTTTTATCATGATTTTCTTTTGCATCAGCATTATGAAAAAAAAAAATATCCCAAAAATAAATTTGTATGTGTTACAAAATAATAATGAAAATCTAGAACATGGCATGCAATTCTGAAACGTATTTTTTACCCCATTAGTGTCCGAATTATACAATTTACAGAAACGTCCAAAAACGTTTTCAACATTGTAAAAGCGCTTCAATCTTCTGCAGTTTCTAAACGGTAATAATTCATAACAAAATAATATGAAACGTCGTATTAACACATGTATGTCTCTTGAGAAATGCGAGGCATCAGGATAATACTAACTATGGTAATAAATGTACGTATACGTCACAGAGGGATGGTGACAGTAAAAGTAATTCAGCGTGTTTACTCTACTGTTGATTTATATATGAACCAAAGAGGAATGAAAGATAAATGTTTTGCATTATTTTTTTACTGTGTGCCAGATATGCAAACCTAAGCTGGTTCATTAGTTTTCTGGGTCATGTCGTCAGGGTATCGTGTCAAACAAGGGATGTAAAAGGCAACAAAATTAGAAGTTGTTAATAAAACAACAATCGTACTTGTATATAAAGCGACAGTAAGTCAGACATGAGATAGTGAGGATCTCTGTTTTTCATTGTGAGGTTTGCTGATCGTTACTTAATTTGACCTGTGCTA
Organism: Ostrea edulis; assembly: GCF_947568905.1. NCBI lineage: Eukaryota > Metazoa > Mollusca > Bivalvia > Ostreida > Ostreidae > Ostrea > Ostrea edulis. Next base: position 85,054,127 of record NC_079170.1, on the reverse strand, counting down.
ATAATTGTGTTGGCACGCTTACTGACAAAATGAAAGGCATCACTATATTAATTCGCTGTTTTCTGTACATCATTTTTTGTACTTTGCCAAAAGCAGATGCAAAATCCCAACACTACACGATGGAAACTTCACTTGAAAACAAAGTGTCGAATGTCAGCCTCGTGGCAATACATGATTCGGAATCCCTCATCCAATGTTCCTCTATATGTTGCGGTGAACGTTGTGCATGTTTTGGTGTTAATTCCCAACTAAAGAAGTGCCTTATCCATCAGTCATGTGACCCATCAAACATGATCATTACTGAAACAGGATGGAAGAACTTTTTTCCTGACGGTGTGTTTGCATTTCAGTAATTACTATATTTATTTATGCTCTTATCTAATATTACACTGACTTCTGGATATCTTGATAATGGGATCGCAAAATATATAAGCATTAAAGCAGTACTACAATTTCATATCATTAGAAGCAATCAATAGCTTAGTATGTTTTTCTTCCAGTGCGATATAAAACCTGTATGGAGATTTTACAAAGTGACCCAGACGTGGAAGGAAAAGACGGGGTATATTCAATTTTGGATGGTGATCAGGAAAAGAACGTGTACTGTGATATGACTACAGATGGAGGGGGCTGGACGGTGAGTACATTGGAATTAGAAACACAAACTATAATAATTTCTATAACAAATGGAAATAACGGTGCAAAGTAGGCTTTGTTAGATATACATGTATGCATATCAATATCTGAGTTGTGCATCGGAATTGTTCTGCTCAATGCCAGCGTTTTCTAAACCGTTGAATTGAGTAATTGATATTGCAAAAATAGATAATTCTAACAATAGTACAATAACCTGCATTGATAGTTTGATTTACATCGATTAGGAATGTGAAGAGTCGGAGAGGTTACATACTTATAAAAACGTATGCCTTTTCAATATCTTGCACGAACATTCCTCATTGTAAATTAAGTGCTAGACTTTTTGACAGGATAGACAGTTGCTTCTTCAACCGAAATTGGGGATAGGAAAATATTTGTATCTAATGATAATTCATCCAAAAAAATGTATGTTAATTATCACTCTGATTTCACTCCCAAGTAATCTGAAGTAAATAATAAAATAAATATGCTGGAGTTCCCCATTGACAATATCTCCGTAGTCTTTAGTGATCAGGTCTTACAACAGTCTGTTGGAATCTCCATGATTACGAATTGTGTTAATTTGTTAACTGTCCTGCTTTATCTTCTTATAAGGCAGAGTTTATTCAAAAGCTTCTACATGAGAAGGAAAACATGTCTTCCTGCAGCCTTCAATTCAACATTGAGATCAATCGAGGACGTTTTATATGATAACAATAATCATTTTCATCCATATGTTGATCCGATATATCCCTGTGAACTCGAGAGAAAAAACACCAAAAAAACGTCCTCCATATCTGCTTCATACTTAGATATTTTATTTGAAATGAATATTAACGGCAAGCTAACAACTCAACTTTATGACAAACGAAATTACTTCAGCTTCTCCATCGTCAACTTCGCATAGTTTTGGAGAAATAATCCAGTATCACCTGCCTGTGGTGTTAATATCTCTCAACTGATTTAGTACACAAGGTTTTGTTCTGTGAATGATCAGTTTTTGAATAAAGGCAGGTTACTGACATACAAGTTGATGTTAAAGGGAGTTAAAGTCAGCATTTAGCAAATTCTATAGTCGGTGTAACAATTTAGTTTGTCAATACAACCTTTTATTGGGTCTACGCTGTATGATGTGCATCATACCGATTGTTAGACCGTTCTTGGCACACTGATTTTGTCTACGGATTACCCCGTTTATCTGATCAAGACATGGGGCTAACAGCGGGTGTGACCAGTCGACAGGGGAATGTTACTCCTTCTAGGCGTCCTATCCTGGTATGTCAAGGGGTCTGTGTTTGCCCAGCTCTTTATTTTGTATTCCTAACATGATTTATGAGATATATTATAGTTCATTAGAGTGGTTAAAGTATCTGATTGGGAATACTAGAAATAAAAACTAAAATTGTCCTGAAAGAAATTTTGTGGGAAAGTGTACTTAGATGGGAAAATAGTGTGTATCAAAACGGCCGGTTCTATAACAGACTTCTCCGAATTGTACATTAAACATAATGTGTTTAAATTGTGTTGAATTGTACTATAACCATAAGATTGTTATGTGTCGGAATCCCCTTTCAAATCCAGCAAAAAATCACTTACACACGATTTAACGATTTTACAATTTAATACAGAGATTTGCAGCAAAATATATCAATTGATAAGGACTGACAAACGTTAGGCCCAATCAATGTTCATAAAACAATGCAAGATGTTTACTTACCATTTACAATGAAGTTGAATTCACACACACGAAAATAAGTCTGTTTGCGCGCTGTCGTAGATTGGTCATTAAATCCAATCTCCAGTTATGGGATATCTAATGTAATTCAGTCAATTTGCGCATTACTACAACATTTACAGTCTATTTGTACAAACATTAAAACAATATTCTAAAGAATTCTACGTTTTGAATTCTTTCAATTCAAATTAAACAGTTTATTACGTCACCGCAATTGAACTTTCCCAACTATCGTTATGAAATAGATCATTTAGAATCTTTTAGGCGGCATACATGTATATCAATATCTAGTACAAACGAACTACACAATCATGGTGATGACGTTTCTGATATATTGCACTTCAATCACTTGATCAGTACCATGCCTGTCTATAATATACGAGTACACATTAACCTCCAATCTAAAGAAAATAAAGATCTAGAAAGTGTCTATTTTGAACACCTTCCATCATGTTCGGAAATAGAAGACGGTGATTCGTACTAAGTGATGACAGCTTCACATTTTCTAGAATACTATAAAGATGAGAAGTATTACGCGATTTTGTGAATTAGATTGATTCATACAGACATCAAAATGAGTTTTGTATACATTTGATTACTTCACTAAATATGAAGTACGCAGGGTATATATTTTGTAGGTTAGTCAAAAACGCCAGGATGGTTCTACAGAGTTTTATAAGACTTGGGCAGATTACAAAAAAGGATTTGGAGACCCATCCAAAAACTACTGGATTGGTAGGATTACTATCCATGTTATATGTAGAACGATTGAGATAGAAACAGTTTGACATTAATATAGGGAAAATGCATCTTCCCAAATCTGGTAAACTTAAGTTGTACCCTATTATATACATGTACATGTAGCATGTTATACGCAAATGCGTGCTTCTGTAGTCATGATGTGTTTGAAAAGCAAATAATTTTGCATGAAGAAAATGACCTAAGGAAAGTGAGGTATTGCGGTAATCGGGAAAAGGAGAACTTGATTACATTTCACGTTTTCCGCATAAACAGTCGCAATGTAAGTCAGCATTGCGCAACTGTTATGGTTGTGATAAAAATATAATTTACAAATACAACTTATCAGTAAGTCGAGTGCTGTCTGACTTGTTTCATACCAAATGTTAAGTCTCTGTGTACATACTAAGTGACACTACTTTCTTTGTTTATCTGATCAAAATATGGGGTTCACGGCAGGTGTGTCCGGACATAGGAGAGTTACTCCTCTTCGGTGCTTGATTCCATCCCTTGCGTATCAAGGGGTCCATATTTGTCATATCACTAATTTTGTATAGGATTTCAGAGATTTATCGATGTTCGTTATACTCACTATTTCAAAACGTTTGTTTCTAAATATATGTTTTCATGTGAAACCTCTATTTTCTATTGTGGCCCGAATCAGCCTCCTGGAACCACAATTTGAACCAACTTGACTCTGTATAATATGACTAAGCATAGGCGGGTTACTGTTAAAACATGTGTGGCAAAAGTTTGAGTCGATATCCTGGTCCCACCTACCCAGTGTCCATGGATGTACCTTGCTTGGGGATGCCTGTATATTTAGGCTATGCTGTTCTTGAGAAATACCATTTCAAAGATTTTCCTCTATATCCCCATTTAAGAGTTTAATCCCCAATCCCATTCATCTCTTCGTAGTTAAGTGTTGTACAAAATTTACTCTACATTCTTAAATGATGCTTTCACATACGATTTGGTTTTTGTTTTCTTCTCCAGTGCTTCTTGAGAAGATTTTAAAAGGATATCACCATGTTTTCACAATTTCTTAACTATCTCCCCTTTGGAAAGGGTAGATGCTTGCATTGTACAATTTTGAATCCCCTTAGTCGAATGGGTCTTTATGACATACATGTATCTGTTGGAATACGTCACGTGGTTCTAACGGGGGAGATAAATATGAGTAGAATCTACAGGCAGACGGAGAGCAGGTGATCAGAAAAGCTCACTTGAGCTTTTGGCTCAGATGAGCGAAAAACAAATTAAAACCTAGTGATGAAAGGCCAAGATAACGAACATTGATCATTCTTATAAATCCTATAAGCAATACAAAACAGAAGGTTGGTCAAAAACGATCCCTGGGATGATATCAGTAGGTATGATTTGTTTTTGCGCAAAAGGAGATCTCGATGCATTACTTCTATATTTTACTAAGGGGAAAGTAACCTTGTTCTTTTTACGCTTAATATGAATAAATATTTTCTAAAAATAATACTTTTCTTTAGAAAGGTGATCTAATTTGTATACGCCAAATTCTTCCTCAGGGCCCCTACTTGACATTTATAACGAAAAACAAGAATATTCTTTTAATAACACTAACAATATTACATGTAATAAGATTTATACAGCGCCTTATGTAAAACAGAATTATTACAGGCACCTTACAAGGGTAGGAAGAGGAATGTAACAATAAAACACAATTAAATGAATTTAAATGACAGTATGATATAAGATTTTATTTCTGTAAAAGGAAATATGTAGAGTACTATGCATGGTATCAGGAATTAATGAGAGAAAAAACACTAAGGGAATTTGAATAATTACATTTATAACGGTCATTAACAAAACCTTGCACTGTGTAATAAGTTTAAAAGTCGGGGAAAGCAATTTTTTTTAAAATGGCGTTTTAACCGTGTCAAAAGCATGAGCACAATACCATGTAAAAAGGTTTAGTCTATATCACATAATCTAACTGAAAGTCACAAAATTTAATATTCAAGATCGCGATTATAAATCATGAAAGCAAATAATTTATAGACGAGGAAAAAAATGACATTTGCTTGTATGGAGCCGTTATCAAACAATGCTCAGCGCCTGATAATCTTCATTGTAGTGGGCAGTTTTTTTAAGTTCGGAATCAAAGATGCCCTAAAATTCTAGAAATAAAATACAAACTTTTCATTTCTGTAAAATGTTTATTTTGCATAGCTCTATAACAAACTGAATATTCATATCATTTCTCTCCATTCACCAATAATGGTTTTTTTCTTGATAAACAGGGAACGATGCGATTCACAACTTAACACAGAAAAATCAGGAACTACGAGTGGAACTTTTGAGTTTTGCCGACGAGAAAGCGTACGCCTTGTACTCTACATTTCAAGTTGGAGATGAGAGCAGTAAATACCTTCTTACAGTGTCGGGGTATAATGGAACGGCGGGTATGTAGTAAATACCTTCTTACAGTGTCGGGGTATTGTGGAACAGCGGGTATATGTATTAAACACACACACACACATTCATGTGTATGGTGTCAAACGGAAACGGGTATTTTATATGAACATACAGGGACCTTCTTTATTTTTAATCTATGCTCTACCAGAGTCCAAAAATGCCTTTCCAAATTGTTCTTTATCATCAATTTGAATAGAATATAATAATTTTCTTAATTTTAAGTAACGCACGTTTTACAACACAAACGGAGACATACTTTCATATTCATTAATATTCACACATTTTTGGTAAATCATTCGGTCCAAATGATGACACTATACAATTGTTTTTTAAAAATGAAAAGGTTGATCCTCGTAAACGTTTAAACATAAATATTTAATCACTCTAGTACTAAATTAACTCTCGGGGAAATTGAACTTGCTAAACTATGTTGATTAAGGGAAAAAATCTAGAGAAAAGCTGTGGAAATCTACCCAAAAATATAATGATTGTATAGATTAAAGAATTCAAGGGAACGAGTAGGAAATTTCATAAATATTGTAAAATGACTTAATTACATGTACAATGCGACACTTTTTTTATTTGTTTGTTTTTATTTGAAAATAAGTAACAAAAAACGAATTCTTTGAGAAGAGACCTGGAATATGCGAAGGTCATCTTGGAATTCAGTGATGCAAACTCCGAGCAACTGAAGCACTATACTGGCTAGGGATATGGAATGAAATTGAAAGTTATATATCCAAGTGCCAGACATGCAACATGTTCAAGAAAAATCAACAAAAAGAGCCACTAAACCTCGTGACATTCCCCAACGACCATGGCAAAAGCTTGGAATGGACAATTTCCAATATGGCACGCAAGACTACTTTTTAGTGGTTGATTACTTCTCCAAGTATCCAGAACTTGGTGCACTGAAAGACAAAACAACCAAACGTGTCATTGTCAACTTAAAATCCATTTTGGCACGTCCTTCGTTTGCCAATACAACCTATCATCGTGTCAAATACTGTCTGACGTGTTTCATATTGCTTGTTAGACCTTTCTTGGTACACTTATTTTAACTACATATAACCCCGTTAATCGATCAAGATACATAAGGCTCACGGCGGGTGTGACCGGTCGACAGGGGATGCGTACTCCTCCTAGGCACCTGATCCCACGATTGGTAAATTCAGAGGTCCGTGTTTGTCCAACTCTCTATTTTGTATTGCTTATAGGAGTTATGAGATTGATCACTGTTCGTTATATTCAGCTTTATAACAGTTATCAATACAATGTTGTAGGAGACAGTTTGAGGTACCACAATGGAATGAAGTTCACTACGCAGGATCAGGATAATGACAGGAAAAGTGGTAACTGTGCGGTAAGCCGTCACGGAGCCTGGTGGTACAATGCCTGTGATAAATCCAACCTGAACGGGGGTACGCTGGGTCTGGTTTGTCTGGCGAAAAATACCCGGTCTGGGATCATTGGAAACCCGATACAGCGTTAAAAGGGACAAAGATATTGATCAGACCGAAGAGTTAGCATCAATATATACCGTGTTTAACACATCTGGTCAGACCCTAGACTTTAAATCGATTTATACCGTGTTTAGCATGTGACTATATCATGTCGTGAATAGTTTTATTAGACTAAAGCATGTCCTGGATATAATGATCCATCTATGGTGAAGAGGAATAGTAACAGATGGTTCATCAACATGAATGAAATCATCAGGTATTTTACAATTGAATTGGCTATTGCGTAGTGAACTGTAATACTCTATGTACATGTGAAATGATTGAGTTATATTCCATATATTAGTATAAGTCATTGATTATTAAACTTAGAAAGATAAATGATCAATATATTTTATTTAACACATGATCTGTATTATTTTGATAAACGCAAAAATGTTCGTCGTATACATGTTGTCACAATTTTGACTCGAGATAGGAAAAACTCCTCTGATTCAATCACTGAATATGACCCTATTACAGTGTTACATACCTCAGCTGATTCTTTCTCCATGTACTTCTTCAGAAGATTGATGTGGAAAGTCTTGATTTTCCCTTGGATGTCAACTCTATAGTCAGATCCTCCAGCTTTACCAACTGGAATTCTGAAGGGTCCCCAACTCGCACGTATTTGTAATACGATCCTTTAAATCCCAGGCGAACTGGTATGTACTTTTGATTTCTGGATCTCTCACTTCATTTGTCCACATTTCTCGAAGGACGGACATCGGACCACGTACGGATCTACCATATAAAAGTTCGAAGGGGGAAAATTCCGTACTCTCTTGTGGGACTTCTCTATAAGCGAACAGTAGTGGAGAACGTATCTACCCCAGTCCTTTGGTCTCTCAGAAGCCATGTGCTTTAACATCCGTTTGAGCGTAGTGTTAATTTTTTTCACTAAATAACTACATGCAGAATGGTAAGGGGTAGTTGTAATCTGTTTGAGGGAAAGTAGTCTACCTACCTCTTTCATCAGATTCGAGGTGAATTGAGTTCCCATATCTGAGAGAACGTCGTTTGGTATCCCGACTCTGGTAAACATCCCAAACAAAACTTCCGCCACATGCTCCGTATCTATGCTTTTGAGTGGTAAAGCTTCTGGATACCTATTACTGTAATCTACAAGTGTACGGATATACCTGTTTCCACGTTCTGTTGCAGGGAAAATTGGTCCAACATGGTCAACAGCTACCCTATCAAACAGAATGTCGATGAGATGCATTGATTCTAATGGTACTGGACTTACTTTCCCGTTTGCCAGCGTTCTCTGACATACGTCACGTGATAGACAAAATCTGTTGATGCCTCCCTGAACTCCAGGCCAGTAAAAGTTGGATAGGACACGATCTGTAGTTTTGCGCATCCCTAAGTGTCCAGCCAGTACGTATCATGTGACAATGTCATTACAGTATTCCTATGATGTAGAGGAACAAACAACTGCTTGAAAATTCTGTTGTTACTCACCTTACTCTACAGCTCGAAATAAATTGCTCACGTAAAATAAGATCTTTCAAATCTCCAAATGTTTGTGGATACTCTGAAAGTTCCATCCATCTGTGCACATAATTTTCAAGACGAGGAGGATTCTCACCTTTCTCGGGTTTACTCCCTCTAAACTTATCATACAATCCCTCTTCAGACAACCTAAACCTCTGCAACAGAGACAATTTAAGCTTATCATAGCCTGATGCATCTGCAGGAGATAACCTAGAATAAACATCAAGAGCAGTATCAGTTAACGAAGCACACAAGTTAATTGACCAGGTGTCTCTAAACCAATTAGCATTGTTAGCAAATCTTTCAAACCTCTGAAGGTAAGCATCAATGCAATCTTTCTTATCATCGATATGAGGTAGCTTTGGTAGCTTCGCACGAGTTTGCGCTTGAGTACCCCTAGCTGATAAAGTATGAGTTTCCTGTCTAGTACCAAGTTCTGGTGCATAGGCTTCTGATTTAGCCTTTTCTAACTGAATTTATCTGTCTAGTATGGCCAATTGACTCTCAGACTCTCTCGTGGATATTTCAAGATTAAACTTTTTCTCTGCTTTCTTAGACGCTTGTTCTTTCTCCATCATTTGCAATGTGAGCTCTTTTTCAATTTTTCTAGCCTCTCTTTCCGCAGCTCTTTTTTCCCTTTGTAATCTCTCTTCCTCAGATTTTCTCTCTGTTCTCTCTTTCTCATTCAAGTATCCAAGAAGTGATTATCCTGATAACTCTAACTTCTCACCAAATTCTCGTAACTTCTGAATTTCTTTTTCCATGTCAAAGTTCAGTAAGTCGACGTAAGAGATTCAAGTTTGAATTTAATTGATGACAGATTTTTCCATCCTGGACGAGCCCCCAAATGTCACAATTTTAACTCGAGATAGGAAAAACTCGTCTTCAAACTGAACATTGACATATGGAAAAGAAACACAAACAAAAAATAACTTTATTCACACAGAAAGGAGAAATAAAACCATTCACACTCTATGCGCTCACTAGCACTCAAAACTCACACACTCAAATTACATAACATATGACAATAAAACAATATACTTTGCTTTAAGATAAACAGTCTATTTGATGAAAACCGTGACCAGTATACAGGTAAATAGAACGTTCAATGGGACATTGGTTCACAATGCGATGCGCACACATGATAAGGATACGTGCACATGTTGTTTATATCACCACTTGGTATCCGTAGTTGTAACTCGCATTTCAGAGATTTCTCATTATGCCTCATCCAGGTATAATACGCTGGCAAATGTAGTAGAAGTAGACTTTGGCAATGCTAGTAGTACAGGAACACTCACATACAGTACAAGCAGGCAGAACCAGTAGATGGATTACATGAATCGCCTCAGTGAGTACACATCAGAGGTCACCTATAATAATTGTTCATGGTCGGGTTATAGTCGGGAATTCTACATATGCAAATACATCTTAACTCTATAACAGCATTAGATTAATTAAAAAAAATATATGTAATTGTGCATATATATACAGAATATTTATACCGAGTAAATTATCGCAAAAACACACTTACTGTCCTTCCACACAGGATTTCACACAGAACAGCACCACCAACACCCAGTATAGCACAACCATATAGGAGAGTTATATAACCACACGGGGTTTCACACAGAATAAACGGCACCACCAATACACAGAACGGTACCACCACACAGTACAGTTCTATGACCACACAGGTCATTTATATGACCACACAGGTCCATATAGACATGGCGTAAGCGCAATCGTTTGAAGGACACACCTTCTCGACGACTCGTGCTGAACTGACGCACCCTATAGAACTGGTTTTACAAAAACACGTGACCTCACTCTCGCCTAAATATAGTTACTCTCTCATACAGGTTATGGCACACAATTAGGGACAAAATAAGTGACTATGTACAAATTGTGACACATGTATATGGTTAATTGTCATAATCAATGTTTGTGTATATTGTGAATATGTATATGTTTTAATAGCTTTTTAAATAAAAAGTTTGTATTCCAGCAAACAAACATGTATTTTTTCGTAGGACAAGTTAATTAATTTCCTGCTGAATCATTTCACTCAGTGGATTATCTGTACTTGAATATCACCACAATTCACAGACTTGAGAGTTGTGGCTCTTAGAACGGTTAGCCCACATCTTGATAACGTTTGTAATATCTCTTTTGTTTCCAAAGGATTTTATTTTTTCAATGATATTTTTAAGAGCGTATCTCATATTTCTAATTTTGTGCTCTATCCATCTAAAGTGATTGACTTGTTGTCATCTATTTCATTCATAAGTTGATAATTTCTGACTAGGTGAAACTTCACCGTGTTAGGGCAATACATATTACTAATATTATTAGAAAATAAAAAAACCGGGAAACTTGCTGACTCCTTAAATATATACTACTCAGTGGCAGATTTAACGGGGGCGCAGCCCCCCCCCCCCCTAATTTTTTCAGAAAATGTGCTAAACAATAAAAGAAGCAATAATTTCTTCCACTCCCGGAGAAATAAATTACATAATCTTTTGATTGCTTGCATTACTTTATTGGGAGAACTTAATTTTGTTCCCAAAACCCTTAAAATTTGCGTCATTTTATTAATTTCACCTTATTATAAATGATAAAAAATAGTACAAATGACTAAATGGGAGACCTATTTCAAGCCCTATCAAATCTGTAAAATCCTGGAGCTTCCGTGGCGCCCCTGGACCCACTGGGAGCCTCAAGGCGCCCCCAGACCCCTTGTGTCATAAAGTGGCGCCCCCTGTGACCACAATTCCTAGATCCGCCCCTGCCAATTGTATATTGAACTTGCTGTTTTCAGGAAATTATATCATTCTTATTTCGAACTTGCATTGTAAGGATAAGACATGTTACGAGTTGAATTATTGTTTGATCCGACGTCCAATTCCGTTCAGCACTCGTGTTTCGCAGTTAATGGAATGAAAATGCTTTTAATTTCAGGTATGTAACTTTACTGGAAATACATGTTACATGTAATAGTCAGACAACAGATCAAGTATCTATTTGAACGCAACAGCTTGTGTGAAGTTAAACATGTGTTAGTATGTTAATACCATAAATACATGTATCAGTTTGCGCAGTTGGAATTGCTTTTAATTTCTCAGAAATGTTGGTGTATCATATCAAATGCTGTCTGATGTGTGTCACACCGACTGTTAGGCCGTTCTTAACACATGGATGTTAACTACGGATCACTTTGTTTACCTAATCAAGATTTAGGGCTCACGGCGGGTGTGGTCGGTCAACGGACTGCTGTCTGTGCTGGGACCAAAATTGAATCTGTCTTCATGTTCAATTCTATCACGACAATGTATTTACCTAGAATGTTTGCGAAAATAGTACCACCCCACCCTCCCTGACTGAGGTCTGCATCACAGAATTGCTCTTGTGGATGACAAGAAACGCATATGCAGACATCCGATATATAGATATATGATATCAAACGCGTGAGCTCGAAACTATGGCAACACTCATCATTATAACCAATAAGTCACAAATGAAAATTTGAAGACTCTAATCAGTCTCGAAGTTATTAAAAAACTTGGGAAGGGGACATAGATTACAAACATTTTGTAGGTATTATGTGGGCTTTGAGTTCTTTTTGGAACTAATTAGGGGAGTTACAGGTGTCTTTCCCCCTCTTGGTGTCCTTATAATGAATATACAAAGCCAATATATCTAACAAGTTACTAAAATAATTTTGATAGTTCTTACAGTCTTTACAATCATTGTTCAGGAGTATCATGTGTGCTTATGACGCTTCGTTCTACCTGTTTACATTTAAATTATTCATTCATTTAATAAACTGAACTTAAGTACCATGCGTGACAAGCCGTGGTACTGTGTAGGGCGGATCGATACATATAATCAATAATTGAGTGAAACGCTAATGAAAATTCATAAAGAATTATGTTTCATCTCCAAAATTAACAAATGAATGCATTTTCTGACAATGCATTCCAAATGACATATTGATTGCAAATCTTAGATATTTCACCAATATGAAAGACAATGTTTTGAGTCTCAGATCAATTGTCAGAATGGGTTAAAAGCATACCGGTAAAAGGAATATCAAAATCCCGCCTTAGACATATTAAAACAAAAGTACGCACCATCTATCCATCTGTGTTTAGTAAACCAGAAGCGATAAAATAATTAGATAGGTTACATGAGGAATATATTTTGGTTCGAGCTGAGAAAGCTAGTAACAACACTGTCTTTGCGTGTAAGGCTCATTATTACAACTGTATTCTAAACTAACTTGGCATTACCGGTACTTCCACTTTTGGTAATCGTACTTATACTCCAACTGCCCTTTCAAGATATGAAATTCTTCAAAACCATGTTTCAGTTTTAGACACATTTAATAACCTGGTCAATAGGTTGAATGAATATGAGTTACCGTACCTTTACTCGATTCCTAAACTACATAAAAACCGTTACAAAGATACATTGCTGGATCCAGTAAGTGCTTTACCAAGCACCAATCTTTGCTCCTCACTAAAATATTAACAGCTGTGAAGGAGAAATTTCAAACGTACTGTGTGACTACATATGCCAGAAGTGGTGTTAATGAAATGTGGATTCTAAAAAATTCTAAAGAACTTTTAGTAAACTTGAAATCGCAAAACTTTTCCCAAATCTGTAATTTATCTATGACTTTTCAAAACTATACACGACCATTTCTCACGATAAATTAAAAACGAGACTTTTTGACATCATAAACAGTTGCTTCTTGAACAAAAATGGAAAAAAGGAAATATTCATCTCTAGTAACCAGTCATTAAAAACTTACTTTAATAAAACACCACTCTGATTCCACGCACAATTCCTCTGAAGTTGAAATTAAAAAAAATATGCTAGAGTTCCTCATTGACAATATTTTCGTGGTCTTTGGTGATCAGTCTGTTGGAGTTCCAAGGGCACGAATTGTGCTCCTTTGTTAGCTGATCTGTTTGTATATTCATATGAAGCAGAATTTATTCAAAAACTTCTACATGAGAAGAGAAAATCTCTTGTTGTTGCCTTCAATTCGACATTTACATATATCGACGACGTTTTGTCTATTAACAATAATAACTTTCATCTATACATGTATGCTAACGGCAAACTGACAATTTGGCTGTATGACAAACGGAATGATTTCAGATTCACCATCGTAAACTTCCCATATTTGTGTAGCAATTTTCCATTATCACCTGCATATGGTGTTTATATCTCTGAGCTGATTCGACACGCAAGAGATTGTTCTTCGTGTAGTCAGTTTTTAAATCGATGCAAGCTACTGACAAAAAGTTGATGGTACAGGGGCTTCAACAGTCTCGATTGAAGTCAGCATTTCACAAATTATATGGTCGTTATACATGTAACGATCTAGTTCGTCAATACAACCTATCATTGGGTCAAATGCTGTCTGACGTGTTTCATAACGATTGTTAGGCCGTTCTTGGCACACGAATTTTGACTACGGATAACCCTTCCTAGGCACCTGATCTTACCTCTGGTCTGTCCAGGGGTCCGTGTTTACGCGACTGTTTATTTTGTATTGCTTATAGGAGTTCATCAGTTGTGTAATTCGAAAAAAGTCTTCCCAAACGTGAACAGTTGTATCTGTGTGTGTGTGTGTGTGTGTGTGTGTGTGTGTGTGTGTGTGTGTGTGTGTGTGTGTGTGTGTGTGTGTGTTTAAGAACGAATTTGAGCAACTCTGACTTTATCAAGATTTTAGCAAATGATTTATCTGTCATAAGGCAATACTCAGTTGTCGAAAACGAAAGGATGTTTCAGTAAACCACATCATATGTTACAATAAACACATACTAAGTATAATTCTGAAATTACCTTTACGGAAATTTAAAACACTCAGACATGCACAAACGAAATATTCCAATACCAGTATGTCAGAACAAAACCGGATAATTTGGACCAAGAATTTTGCAAGTGGTTTTTCTGCCATATAACGATATTCATTTTGGTTTTATGAAATGATGAATATACCACCGGCTTTGATATTTCCAACACATGTAATCAAAGTTCTTGAATGCATTTAACTGGAATCTAAAATCCCCAAGCACAGACAAATGAATTGAAAAGATCACATTGCTTTTGAAAACAATAAACAGTGTCATCACCCGATAAAACAATAAAGAAAGATATTGCCTTGTTTGTTGATGATTTTATGCATTTTTAAGAAATTAAACTACAGTACTACAGTACCAACCAGATCCAACCTGACACCCAAGCAGTCCCAAAAAGCCGTCCCGGGGACTGCTCTATCAAAAAGTGGGACTGCTCTAGAAAGTAGTCCCACTGATACCAGCTGTACCCTGCTTTCTGGGACTGTTTTCTTCGGCCAAGCGTGAATGAATCACGTAATGTTATGATTGACAAGAAAGCCCCGATCCTCAGGTATACTGTATCCATAGAGAGGGGAGACACGGAATGCCATGGTGTGTTTACAGGTGTCAAAACAGGGCTATCATGAGTAGAAACAGAACATCCATTGTTAAATGTTGTCGTCGGTAACGCTTTGAACACGTCTATTCGGGAACATGCACTTTACAAACACTCTACATTCGATTTCAGGTTAAAACAGCATGTACATATACACTTTGATTGGAATTTTCATAATTATTTAAATCTGTCTAAATGTTGTAGTGAAATTTAAATGCTGGCAATAAGTAACCCATATCTAACCAACCATTTACAAATTAAATATACGTGTACACGTAAGTGGAAAGCATGTTTTGCTAGTTTAATATAGACGATAAGTGAATAAATCATTTAGGCGACTTGACACACATTGATTTCAATAACCCATTCAAGAAATAAATATAATTATGATATATAATTTTCAGAACCTAAGATGCACTTCACATGTATGAAATATTAAAAAAAATAAACAATAAATAACAACAATGAGATTGTCTGACAGAACATGGACGTCAATTGATTTTACGTTGTGAAATTGTGGTTATCAGACTTATAAACTCTGCATGTATCTTTTTTCACTCGTATTCATAAACTATCATTTTGTTATAAATTCATGAAAAAGTGTCACACAAGTATTTTGAATATATGTTGTGTTCATGTATAATGTATTGTTTTTCTCTTTAATTACATTGTAAGTCATTCATCTTCGATTTCGACTACCGTATTGACGCGCTCCCGCGATTATCGACAATGTTTATTGATAATCTCACTGTCGGCTTAGCTCCTCCCACTAGTTATTTTAATCCCGCCTACTGGAACTGGTGGGACCGCTGGGACTGCTTTTCGGTTTGTTTACTGGGACTGCTCTGGGACTGCTTTCTGTCAGGTTGGGTCTGGTTGGTACTGTAGATTTAAGTACAGAAATACCATAGCACTGACTATTTCATTACTCTCAACGGAACAGTCAATGCACCCATCAGCCTTGGCAACACGCCATGTTTAGTAATGATTGCGCAGACAAGTGGTATTAAAACTGGATCGAACTAGTTAACAACAAACTTGTATCCATTGTCTATGATGAAAGCAATATCAATTTTAAAAGAAATACGAGAAAAGATTTAGTGAATGTAAATATTTTCGACATTCTTAATTTTTCTCATTTTACACATTTTCATGAATTCAAAGACACTCATAAATGTTTGATTGGCTTTTCCTGATGGTGTTTTAAAAGTAATTGTTCGGAAATGAAATAATACGTTAAATGAATTATGTATGTGCGGTTCCCAGGATACGTACATTGTTGAAAGAATTTTGAACAGGGGTTGTAGTCTAGCTCACGTTGACTTTAGAATCGATTGGCTCTTCTTGATTAATTTAGTAGATTGGATGTATATGTTCTAGTAATTAATAACAGCTGATAGTCTCTCTTTTCAGACTAACATATCTTTGAAACAGTTTTATTGTGTACTTCGTGTGCTTGACAACACTTTTGTATGACATGCTAGATTTGGATAACCGATTCAAAGTTGTACATTTAGTAACCATAACAGTACACAAATGGATTAATGAACGGTTTTGCTCGAACGTAGCGTTACATATAGGTACTGCAATGTACTGGTATTGAATGTTGAAAACTGGAATGTTCTATGATGCTCTTAGAACACGGAACACATTTCTTCTAGGAGATTATACGGTAACAAACGGAAGAAGAACAAATAAAGATTCACGCATTAAAATCAAACTTTGTACGAATTTCAAATATTCAAAAGAATATCCTATTTTTAGATAAAACGTCATACCGTGATGTACAAATGAAGAATACGAGCATTCATCAATGTAATGCGTCCTATAATATATACAAAATTAAGAAGAAAGCTAAATTGGTACCTGGACATACCACAGGTGGAATCAGGTGCCTAGGAGAAATATGATTACCAGTTACAGCCGCCATGAGTCCCATATGATGATCAGGTAAACGGAGTTATCCGTATCAAAAATCAGTTTAAAGGGACTGGTTTACGATTTTTGAAAACAATATTTTTCATTTTTGATGTTAAACATTAAAAACATAACTCATTCAATGTTGACAGCCAAAAATATGACTTTCTATATACAAGAATCAAAATAATATTTTAACCTCAAACCTGTGTTATGTACACAAAGACTTGAGTATTCATAAGTAAACAAACAAACCAGTGAAATATTGATTTTATACATGTAATATAAAGCATCTCAATTTTACATAGGCACAGGTTTTATTATTTAGATGACACATCTTACCCAACGAATGCTTAAAATATGAAAGATGTTATTAACTTGGATCGATATCGATTTTTTTTAAATTTCGTAAACAATAACATACCGCAATCTTTGTTTACAAAACAAATGATAAACTATCTAAAATGAGCTTCTGAGATAATGTATAATCTTAATTTTTACGTGAAATCTTTTAAGCACATTAGATAGAAGAAGATTCTAATCATTAAAAGTGAAAAACAAAACTTTGGGGAAAATCGTTAATTTAGCCCCTTTAAACAACTGACTGACAATTATTATCAAAGAAGCCAGAAAGCATCCGAGCCATGAGTGAATGTTCTGGAGGCAGGGTATTCAGAATTGTTTACAATAACATGTAAGAATGGTTTTAGTTTATTCTTAAGACTCAAAATTAGTCAAATAAGTATATACGTAAACTCAGGTAGTTTCGATTGAAATCTTTTTAAACCACGAATTCAGTATAAACAAAGATTCATTATATACCCCTTCATAGCTTTATAGACAAAATAGAATAATTCCAAGAACCCCCAAAAATTGGTTGCAATTGGTTGAAATTATGTTCCTTCTGATTCAATTCATCGTTAGATCCAGTGAGATAGGCACTTTACAACACGTGCGAACTTGATCAGGCTATACCAAAGGACTGGTTATCACGTGCGGAAATCACATGGATATATTTGATACCACCATATTGCCCAATGGACAAGCCTGGTCTAAGCCAGTATAATGCATAGAGATTGCCTTGAAATATTTAACACCACTGTATTAATGCTACGACATATGATGCAACGGCGCGATTTACGCAATACAACATATAGAATGTAACAAGAGTTATAAGTGGATGAAAGGGGTCGCAATTTGTGGGGGATAGGGGATAAGTACGGATACCACGACCCTCTATAGATCTGCGCATGAATGGACGTTGCAATATTCTATGTGGTCAACATCATATGATCCTTAAAAGGATCTAGTTTGCCAATACAAATTATCATTATACCGATTATTAGACCGTTCTTGATACACTGATTTCGATTACGAATTACTCTGTTTAATTGATCAAGATATAGGGCTCACGATGGGAATGGCTGGTCGACAGAGGATGCTAACTCCTCTTAGGCAACTAATCCAATCTATGGTATGTAAAGAAGCCAAAATTTACCAAACCCTGTTTTGTATTGCTTATAAGACTAATGGGATCCATCCACTGTCTGTTATCGTTACTTTTCATTCATTATCGAAAATGGACCCGTGTTATGTATTGACTTTTTATTTAATTTGACAATATTTTAATATCAAACAACAACAAGATGAAAGAAAATACATGTACGTACACTAAGAGCAAATTTATTGTTCTGATATATCATTTGATATATAAGTATTCAACATATTATCTGTCTCATAAAAAAATCAAACTACCATGCATATCATAGAATACCGGTTTTCAAGGTTTTCCGTTGTGTTTTTTTTTTCAAAGTTATATATTGATGAACATTACAATATCAATAGGCAAAGCATATTTAAGGATAAAAGATAGATATACACGTATATTTCTGAATGCTTCCTTTAGGGGGTAAAGCCTCATGTAGAATACAGTCCATTCACAGCCCCCTTGGCAGTACTACAGGAGAACAGGTATCCTCCTTGTAGTTGAAAGAAACACATTGATAAGCACACTGACAATTCATAAAACTGTTTCACAGTTAATCTAATTTCTTATAAATTTCGTAGTAATATAAAAGTTGTTTTTTTTTCACGTACATTTTGATCTCCATATCTGTTTCTGGTCTCTGTTCAAATCTTAATTTCATTTTCATCTTGTATATAAGGAAAGCAACATTAGATAACAAAAGATTGAGAAGCTGTGTGTTTCGGTTTTTGACAAAGAACATCCTAAAACCAATAACGATAGTTTCCACTGACTATTTAAATGGCATATATTTTGCACGACTTTCCATATTTGTTTAACATTTTTACAACCGAATATTAAGTGTTTTATATCTTCCATCAATTTAGAGTTCTTTCATACATTTGATACGTTTTTATTCCAGATGCTCACGGATTTATTGTTGTTCAATAAATCATGTAAAAGTTTGAAATTGAATTCAGCAAGGTGTTTAGCTCTGCATTTTATCATTTTTGATGCATAAATTGATTTTCTGTGTTCTTTGAAGTCCACATTGAAAAGTTTTGTCAACGTTTTCTCAAAATAGGGTTTAATATTTTTTTTTTAGAAATGAAAATCTTAATATAACATTTTACAACTAAGTTCATCTAAAGATAATTTTTCATTGCTGCTCAATAAGAATTTGTCATTATTCGTTATGTTGATAAACTTGTTTTTTTTTGTGTGTGTCTATCTTCTCTTCTACTTGATTTAATGTTCGTTTAAGTAGATTATACTCACAAATCCAGTTAGATTTGTTTTGTATTACATCAGAGAAATATTTTGGGTCATGAAAATTTCCCTCTTGGTCAAATAGATCCTTTACGTACAGAATCCCACCATTTGCCCAATGAGTGTAAAATAAAGAATGTTGTTTTATTTGGAAATTTTCATTTAGCCAAATAGGTTGTGATAGAGCCTTGTCTGCTGATGCATATATGTTTTCTTTAAGTTTACATTCATTAAACGCACACTAAACTTCGCAGTAAAAGGTTGTTAGGTTTTTAAAAGCATTTTTAAGATAATAGATATTTCGTATTGCTCGTTTTTAAGAGACAGATTAAATCTATTGATTTGTTAACTTACACACGATTCGATCAAGGTTTTTATTGTAGATTTATGGTTGGATAAGCGATTCATTCACATAGCTTTACCGATTCGATCAAGGTTTTTATTGTAGAATTAAGGTTGGATAAGCACTTCATTCACATACCTTTACCGATTCGATCAAGGTTTTTATTGTAGAAGTATGGTTGGATAAGCGCTTCATTCACATAGCTTTACCGGCTTCATTCACATAGCTTTACCGGCTCCATTCACATAGCTTTACCGGCTTCATTCACATAGCTTTACCGATTTGAATTTACTTTCCACATCAACAATATTCCCCATTACATGTACGGTGTTTCTTTTAATTCTATCGCGTTCCCCCCATAAAAAACTAAAAATCAAATTTTGAATAGTCTTCAGAGTTTCTTCCGATAGGTAAATCCGAATTGTGGCAATATAACGGAATTGAGTAAGCGCTGATGTACTTATAATAGTACATTTTCCAAAGAGAGTACGTTTTCTGTTTTTCTATATGCTAACTCCCCCCCCCCCCCCCCCCCCCAATTTCTTAACCTTATCATTCCTGCTTTTCTCATAACATTTTTCAATATCATGACCAAGGCATCGGACTGGGTCATTTGTAATTTTATGATTGATTGTATTTTGCTTAACGTCTCCCTCGAGAATTTTTCACCCATATGGAGACGTCACCAAGGCCGGTGAAGGGCTTCAAATTTAGGCCTATGCTCGATGCTTACGGCTATTGAGTAGTGAGGGTACTTTAACGTGCCACACCTACTGTGACACGGGTCATCCGTTTTTAAGGTAATATCTGATAACCCGTGACATTCAAATCTGATGCCGAATGTTTGAAGCCCGGTCTTCCGCATGCGGGGCGAACACTCTAACATCTCGGCCATTTATAATTTTAACACCGCATATAGTTTCATATCTATTTTTAAGGGGTGTAAGTAAAATCCCTTCTGTTTTCTTCATGTTTAATTGCATACCCGAAGTTCGACTAAAATTATTAAGTCTATCGCGTTTTCCATAGAAATTATATCTAATAATGACAGTGATGCATCATCTGCATGCTGTAAAAGTTATTTCGGTGCCCATATTGTCCTTTGTGAAACCTTCTATATTTTCAGCGGACTTAATTTTTAGTGACATTATTTCTACAACAAAAAGAATAAAATATTGCTGAAACTGTACACCCTTGTTTGATTCCCTTTTTCATTAAACATGTGCAAGGTGAAGATAACGAACAGTGATCCTGAATGTAGGCCAAATTCTAAGGTCACGATGTCAAATATTTCAAAAAGAAAAGAAACAACCTCTACCACGAAATACACTTACATGTATGTAAAACGTATACGGTACAATGTTGCTGCACCAGATGCGCATTTCGACAGATTATGTCTCTTCAGTTATGCTCAACCGAAATGTTTGAAATCTGATAGTCTTTTCTTTTGCCGTCTCATTAGGTAGCTGTACAAAACTAATAATCTCTCGTATTTAGTGGCGGGGTTTAAAAATAACCATTTTGCTCCTATTGCCACGTCGTAAAAGTTTATCATACTTCGAATATATGCTCTCGCTTACAGGTATTTTGGGAAATCTTGAAAGACCTATGCAATCTTCGAACATTCAACACCCTCATCCTATGACATACGAGCTTAAACACAGCAAAACATTATTTTCTAACGATTGCTTTCATTCTAATTCAGTAAATGGGGATGTTCACATATGCGCATTTATGATATTGCTATGTACATGTATATCAAGGTCGTCTGATCATCATCCGAACAAATTTCATATGTGTATAACCATTATTGTCATCCCTCCAACGTATTCCATATTTCGTCCGATCATTTCCCAATCCGTTAAGATTCACATGGAAGCAGTGGTTGTACCACCAGCCATTTCTGAATATTTCTGCACAGTTGTCCTCGTGGTTGTCATTATCTCGATCCATTGTTGTGAACTCCATGTGGTTGTGATACAAAAGTTCGTCAGCTAATTGTGAAAAGAAAGAAAACAAAATGTACTTAATAATACTTAAATGCACGTGTAGGCTTACATTTTAATCAGTTACAGTAATCTCGATGCACATGAGAATCTAAAAAATTCTAAACCAATTTGTTTTAATTCTAAAATCAATAATTCTTATTCAACTATTATGACCCGAAATGGGGTTAACTCATATGCCAAATGACTAAAAGTGCACTACAAATACCCAATCTACCAAAACCTTGTTACAGTATCAATGACGTGTTGAACAACCTCGCATTTACATTTAGGACCCAGGTGATCTCTGGTGGGTGTGCGTGATTGCCCCTGGAATGTTTCGCCCGCATGAGTTCGTACTACACTAGTGTTGAGGATCTCTCTCTCTCTCTCTCTCTCTCTCTCTCTCTCTCTCTCTCTCTCTCTCTCTCTCTCTCTCTCGGGGGACAATGTACGCATATACATATCATGATTTTTTGCATTTAAGTCAACATTTTCAAATTGGATTTGTTGTCCTGAAATAATTTTTTTGTGAAAATTGATATGGATATTTGTTAGAATTTGACCAGAAAGTAGGCAGCGATACGATGCTATTGTTTGCAGTTTTTCATCTAGTTAATAACTTGTGCCGATGTTGTTTTGTAGACAGTTTTTTTTTCAGTGGTAAGCTATACATGACGTCAACTTGTGACGTCATATTGAAACCTACACAGTGTATATATGTATGCAGCTTCCGTCACAGACTGGTGTACCGCAGGGTGGGGAAGTGACCTCGATGCCAAGTAGTAATTAAATACTTTATTGTGGTTATGGCTTCACAAGAGATGGAAGTTTAAATTAAATATTAACCACAAATAAATTCCTACACAAAAATATTGCTTTAGAAAAAACACTTATTACTCATAACTTTGATTATTTCACCTAACTGACTTTGTCAACAACATTATGGGACAGATCTAAACAATATAAAAGATTCCTAGGTAAATTTAACAATGGATATTTGCTCTATTTTCAAAGAAAACAATCGTTTAACACCTAACCAGAATTTTCTCATTCGTGTTTCAAGAATTATCGAACACTTGCTTGTAATTGCTAAATCATATTAAAAAAGAACATATATAACTGCATTTAGATCAGTATTCTAATGAAAACTTGCATTGGTGTGGCACCTCAAAGGATTGAAAAACAACAAAAAATCAGTAAACCTCTCAGCCCCGCTGCATTAGGGAAAGCAAAATTCGTACCCTCAATACGCCATTTTCAAGATATGAGCTCTTCTGTGATGGAGTTACGTTCAGTATTCTGTTGAACACTAGTGTGGGTACAAGATGTATACATGCATTATAAGTTAGTTAAGCAAATAAGGATAAAAGTCACAAAGGCATAAATTTTGTTTATATCAGTCGTTGGTATACATCAAACTGACCAGATCAAGAGTACCATTCATTTGAATTAGTCCATTGGATCAAATATGAAATTATTTTTTTTTATTCCTCTTCTGCACGAGTGATACTTTCATAAAAAAAGAAGGTAATCATCGGTTTTGTTTGAGCTGATTTATTGTCAAATACAGTGCTCCCTCGATATATTGCCCCCCGTTATAATGTCATCCCCGCTTATTTCCTGAAAATTCTAAAGAACAGATTTCCTGCCATGTTAACAACCCCTTTATAATGCCAACCCCGCATAATGCCAAATGCCACTGATTTTCACAAACAAATGGTCAAATGTTATAGGGTTTACCTTCGATTATAATGCCAGTTACCTAACACGCATCCTTAATACGCCTGTACATCGATAGCGGTGCGGTAATGTGTGACAGTTCGGACAGGGTATTCAGGTGGCCAGGTTAATTATCAATAATTGTGGAATTAAACGCAAGATAATTTAAATGTTTATACAGAATGGGGTCCAAATAACTTTATGGTATTGAATTTCTTTTGATTGCTCAGTGATTCTCCATACTTGTGAATTTGTTATATTACCACCCCCACATCATTGGCAAACTTGGTTTTGAACAAAAGCTGGCAGTATATCGAAGGAACACTGTACTCATAGACTTACTATATTGTGTGTCCCTTGCATGATGTCTGATAATCATACTTTAAATAGGTAATATATATAAAGGCAGCGATAAGCATCTGTACCCATCGCCTGTGGATGAAAGTATGTTTTGTGTCTCACTGCGAGTTCCACAGAGGGAAGTAAATATTGGACAACTCGGAAATTGCGTATTACGACCCGGGGTCACCTGAAAGTAGTTCTTATATCTCAAAATAAATGTGCGTAATATAAATACAAGTAAAACTCATATATGTTAGAAAAGGGTGAATATGCCTACTTTCTGCATCGCCGTCAGGGCCGTAAATTAACCTTCAATTTGGAGGAGGCAGGAAATTAGGCGGGGGTCTGGGGGCCGCCCAGGCCCCCAGACGCTGAGCACATTTTGTGCACACTGAACACGTTTCGTGCAAAATCCTTGATTCTAGGACCTTCTAAGATGGTACTTGACTAACTCATTCTAAAAGAAAGATTTGGAATGCTTTTTAAGGGAGGTATCATGTCCTTAGTTATTGGAAACAACATAAATTCTAATGAACTTTAAATTTTAATTTTTTTTGGCTCAAAAGTTGGAGGAGGCAGCTGCCTCCTCCGCCTCCATGTAATTTACGGCCCTGGCCGTGTCATTGCCGTAACACACATGCTCTAATTTATCGTCAACTGCCCTATTTCGGTGACTGAGCAGAATCGGTGGCCTTTTGTTTACGTGTGCGCGTTGTCGCTTCCGGTTGTAGATTGCGTCATCGATTTCGTCGTAGTGTTTGCAAACATATATAGAGTACGTCTACATTTTTTCCCCGAAAATGAATTACTAAAAGGAGAGTATGTATAAAATCAACACGAGTACCCCCCCCCCCCCCCCCCCCAACAAACCCAATTACTTATTACTTTTTCGAGCAAACATTCAAATTAATATAAAGTATACCAACAGTCTAGAATTCTACACTATGTTATTTTATTCATTGACGTTTATTTGCACATTCCTTTTGGCAAACCTATATTAACAATGGTCACCGAAATAGGTGACGTCACCGTTTTAGGACCACACAGTGACATGTTTTTTGTTACGAAAATACATTCAATTAACGTACTAATTAATTTGGAATTTTTGGATGAAAGGAAATAAATTTAATTACTTTAAAGGTAGTTGTGTAACTTATTTATTTAATCGAAGTGATTAATGAGAAAATCGCGATTTATCACTAAGGTCATCGAAACTGGTCAGTCGACGATGCATTCTGTTATGAATCATTTTATTAAATCTTTCCACTTTTCTGTGTTTTCTTATACGTATTAATTACTATTATCATTGTCATCATTCTACATTTCTTTTTCTGACAGAGTGATTTCTTTTTGTTTTAATGCTTACAGATGAATAAATCTTATCATTTTATAAAAAAACAACAATCTGCTTTAGTGTAACAATATCAATGTAGGGAAATTGTTCCCAACCTGTTGATTAATGGTTCTACAGAGGTTTCCCGTGATCACCATTATGCTATAATGATCCTATAATGGTTACCACTGGTCATGGTCAAATAAAGGTTCCCTCTGGTCGTCTATTCACGTAATGTTCATAGAAGCGTTACCTCTTGTCCCCGATTGATGTAATGATAACACCAGGGTTCCTTCTGGTCACTCATTGATGTAATGCTAACACCAGGGTTCCTTCTGGTCACTTTTTGATGTAATGACCATATACGGTTACGTCTGGTTACCATAGATAAAATAATCAATACGGGTACCTTTCGTCATCCTATGATGTAAATGTCATATGAGGTTACCCTTTGTCACCCATTGATGTTAATGTCATATAAGGGTTACTTCTGGCTACCATTTGACCTTAGATCACCCTTCTGGATATTTATAATTCTATTTCAAACACATAGTCGAGTAACAGGTAGATCTTTTATGACCGAAATCCATACTTCCCGTTATCTCGTATACACATGTTACAGACACGCCTTACATATGTTATATCAATTTCCTATTTACAACAATTCTAATGAACATTTACAAAGTCAAACCATAATGTGATTTAGAAAAATTACACATAGACCATCTTCTCATAAAGGGCAGCACTTACTTAGGTTTGGTGGAAATATGCCCAGTACATAAGTATATTTAAAAACAGA
Source organism: Ostrea edulis (assembly GCF_947568905.1). Taxonomy (NCBI): domain Eukaryota; kingdom Metazoa; phylum Mollusca; class Bivalvia; order Ostreida; family Ostreidae; genus Ostrea; species Ostrea edulis. The sequence continues at coordinate 85,027,922 of NC_079170.1, read as the reverse complement.
TAGACAAATGATGAAAAAAGATCATTTTATTATTTGGCTCAGGCGAGCTTAACATTTCTCTTTGGCACTGTTGTAGCATCATGGAATATAATCCACCGTAACATAATTTATATGTCTGAAATTACTAGGTGACCAGAGATCACCCAGTAGGTGTAACATTTTCTTATAATTAATTAATTATCTGTAAATAAATTACAAATAAATAAAAGGATGATATTCCAAGTTCAATTTCACTGTATTGTGTTTATTATAGGCCAACTAGGTTCATATCACATTCTCGTATTTGGAAAAATCTAGGTGATGCAGATAACAGTGAATTGTCTTTTTCAAAATTAGGCTATTTTTTGCTAAGAAATATGACATGCAAATAATCAATAATGACTTCCTTAATATTCATTTTCCTTTGGAAGCGTGCAATATACAGTGTCTGCATTGTACTTTCACTTTCTTATAGCGTAGTAAACTGTGTAAAAAAAAAATTAGGGTGACCAGATGTCATATTAAAATGGGGTGACGCTGGGTCCTACTTGAGGGTACGAATTATCCTTCTGCTAGACGAAGTCCCCCATATGGAAGGGATCTACTTTTCCGGAAAACGCGGTAGCAAAGTATGTCACCATTGCTTACATGACCATGTCCAGAATATGCACAAGGGAAGTTTTAATGGGTATTATGCAGTATAATTTATACAGAATAGCTATAATTTCGTCTTGTTTCATATGCATATGTGATGTGTTTTATCTATCTATCTTCTCTCTCTCTCTCTCTCTCTCTCTCTCTCTCTCTCTCTCTCTCTCTCTATATATATATATATATATATATATATACCTATATATATATATATATATATATATATATATATATATATATATATATATATAACACATCACATATGCATATGAAACATTTCCCTTTATGTCAAGTTTTATAGTTTCATATGTATTTTTCTAAACTTTTATCAGAACTTGGTTTTCTTCCATAACCTTGGAAATAACCAAAGAAGTTTTCTCAGTCGGATGGTGTTGAATTAATGTAGTTGTTACTTAAACGTTGGCATCAATTATAAATCTATATCATGAAATTTTCATACGTAAACTATATTTAGAAATGAAAGTATTTTCAGCAATTACAAAAGTTGCCTGAATATTCGCCATCATGGAGATGTATCTTGTAGTTATCAGTTTCACTATCAATCTGTAAATTGGTGTATTGTGCAAAATACATTTGTCCATTGTAGTCCATCATTTCCACACGTAGTACTTTAAATCCATCAGTCGCCAGCTGGTGCATGATTTCATTCCCTATAGTAATAGTAATAATAATAATGATAATAATGATTATAATGATAACAATAATGGTGATGATGATGACACATAGCATTGTTATCAAACACGCTGGTAACGATGCTGATTTCTAATTCTAGCTGGAGATTGTGTGTCATTGTAGTAAATTTTGTATATTCCTTACATTTAGTGTATCGTCGTAGTTGTGTGTCCACACACTATGGTGTAATCGACTATGCTAGGGTATTAACATTTTGGAAGGCTTCAACTCCTAATCATATTGACAATAGGACCCGATAACTTCTGTCAGATGTATAGGTTCAGAAATAGAGGATGTAAAGACAGATCAATAAATAAATAAATAGTTAACACATCGCGCGTTGAGGGTGAATTGCGTTCTTATGTCCCGCACAATGACTTTTTCGTAACAAGACATGGTCACGAAACTACATGGTACCCGATGAGGAAAACAAGCCCCCATTTAGTCATGACCATCAGCATGTAGTATGTCTATAGATGAGCGTGGTTCTTAACTGTTAACAAAATCATTGTTAGAAGGTAAAGGCCAGGTCACACAGCGCTTTACAGCTTAATCACGGCCATAATCCGTCAAAACGTGGTCTCCCGTGAAGCAGACGATGTTGTTCGCGTTTATGTCGAGTTTAAGACGAGCTACAGTCGATTTATAGACGTGGCAGGACGCGGGGAGAAATCGAAACGGCGTCGGACGTGCCAAAACGTTTTGAACTGCTCAAAAGTTTAGCCCGCGGACAACCACGGGCGGCACACGTGGTAAAGACGTGCTACACACGTGAAACAAACGTGATAATCCGTGTTCCGGCAGTGGTTAAAACTTGGGGAGACGTAGTAAGACGCAAAAGTTTAGCGGTCTGTCACGGACAGAGCACGGTCATCGGACGGGTGTTACGCGTTGGTATCAAGGGAAATAGCGTGTGTTTTGCGGCTTATCACTGACAAGTGGATTTTTTCCGCGTACATAGTCGTGGTTAGCCGTGCTTAGGCAGGCCAAGCCAAAATTGACCAAATTACCACTTACGACCACGTCCCCCGGATTTTCAAAACTTTTTGTACGTGATTTAGACGTGGAATGCTGTGTGACCGGGCCTTAATGTCTGTTTATTCATTAGTTTGCATTAGGTTTAAAGCGTTCGACAGTTAACGGCATTAATCTCTATAGTTGATTAATCTATCTTGTGCACGAAATAGCATACACTCGTTGCAATGTTGAAAAAATAAGTTATGCAATTTTTTCTAAAACTATCATATCATAGAAAATGGGCCTCTTCCTGTTGTAATGAACAATTTATCAGAGTTATCATTGTCACAATCACAGTAAAACAGCGTTAAATGAGAATGAATCAAATTGATGCTGTTGTGATGAAGTTCGCGGGTAGATGCCTAGAAATCAGTTGATTGACTTTAAAGGATTTGGCATCCCTATTTATCTATGTCCAATTCTAGCAAGATCATGTGCTGGTATCATGTATGTGTTACACGGTGATTTCTCTGCTCTGTGTTTCCTTGGGACTGCCATTTTGAATAAACTGTGCAATAGAACATACTTACCTATCCAAAAGTCTGACTCATAGGAACCAAATCCTTTCTTATATTCGTTCCAAGTTCGAGAAAAACTCTCTGTTCCACCACATCGTCGTTGGATAATCTTATCAGACAGGAAAGCACATGTTTTAGTTGAATTACGTATCGTAAAATGTGAAAACTAAATCATAAAACAATTCTAAAAGAAGAGGGGTGCATGTCTATTTTTATAATGCAATACCTCTTTTGCCTTCTTGTAAAGCAGTTGATTGTAAAGAGCAAGTAAATCAAATGACAGATTTTTTTTTTGGGGGGGGGGGGTCAACATGATAGAAATGGTATATGCATTATTTCGTTTTTAATGCATTTTTACATTCAATAGCTGTGCATCTTGGGACCGTGATTTATATCACCATTGTTCATTAATGTATGCAATTTTTCAAGTGCTCTATCACTTTTGATTACATGCATAATTATTTCTACCCATGCATTATACGTCAAATCTTCTCTAGATAAGTAAAATTCTTTTTGTGTAGGTTAAAATAAGATCAACAGATTTATTAGGAAAATCAAAGAAAGTGGATGAAATCAAAAGGCGAGCAAAAACTTAAAATATCAAAAAGAGAAAACTATATTATAAGTGGCACTTTCCATTTTTATCAATTTTAATTCACGTTCAGTGTGTTTTTTTATCGTAGCATGGGTAAGGAAAACAAATCATTAAATAAAATTTACACAGTTACAAATTTTTGATTCTACGCGATAGAACTTGTACTCAAAGTATTTCGATTGTTTCAACAACTGATATTATAACGTCAGGTTTATTTTGTATCACATTTCGCCCGTTTTTCATAAATAACTAAAAGAATAATTAAGTATCAAGAACAAATATAAAGTAACCCCCGCTTTCACAAGTTCCGTTTAATGGAAACTGTCAAACATTGTGCTCTCCGGGGTTCAACAAAATGTTTTTTTGTAAATAAATCCAAAATCCGTTGAATGTTATGAATTATTTCTTTTGGAAAATGAACAAAAAAAATATATAGATAAATTATATGAACGTTGATCAGTCCTCATATTCAGACGTTGCCGGAAATTCAAAATATTATTGAGATTTTCCTTTTATCGAAGTTATCAGTAATTTGTTTTATGAAATTTCAAAATTGCTTTTATTTTATTTTTTATAATACGGTGAACTTTACAAAAAGATGTTCACTTTCTGTCCTACATGTCTAAAGTTTGTGGGATTGTCAATTGTCTCTCAACAACTACAAGGAGATATTTTCGAATCAGTAAATAATTCTCAACATCAATAGCATTTCATATTCTTACCAGCCATTCATGAGAAAGTGTCATTGTGTAGGGGATGTTGGGTATATCGTTAATGGTGGTAGTACCATCCATCATGGAGGAAAATCCACGGCAATCACAAACTGCAATAAATATAGAATACTGGAAAATCAGATGGAGTCAAAGATTAATCACATTTCTGTTAATTCATCGTTTGGATAAATTACGTCTGTAGTCAAAACACATAAAACGTGAATGCAGAGCAAGAAGAATTTTAAACACTGGACATCACGCCTCGATCCTGCACGGCACAAAGAGAAATTACTCGTGCGATTTTACAGTACGCAGATATATAATGGTAATATACACTTCGTCTCTGAGCTATCACTTCAAGCATCAGACGCCCTTCTTTAAACGCGTCATATAATATGGACACAACACGTATTGGCGTATCTATAATATGAAAAGTGTTTCAACCCTCAACCCATACATGTCACTTTATTCAATATCAATTGTTGAAGGAATCAACGTGTCAATGCACTGCTTTGCTATGCAAGGTGAAGATAATGAACAGTGATCAATCTCATAACTCCTACAAGGAATACAAAATAGATGGTTGGGCAAACACAGACCCCTGGACACACCAGAGGTGGGATCAGGTGCCTCGAAGGAGTAAGCATTTCCTTTTGACCGGTCACACCCGCCGTGAGCCCCATATCATGATCAGGAAAACGGAGTTATCCGCAGTCAAAATCAGTGTGCCAAGAACGGCTTAATAATCGGTATGAAACACGTCAGACAGCATTTGACCCAATGCGAGGTCGTATTGACAAACTAGATCGTTATAACGACCATAGAATTTGCGAAATGCTGACTTCAATCGAGACTGTTGAAATCCCTGTACCATCAACTTGTTTGTCAGTAGCTTACCTCGATTTGAAAACCAACTATACCCAGAACAAGCTCTTGCATGTCGAATTAGTTTAGATATATAAACACCATATGCAGGTGATAATGGCATATTGCTACATAAATGTGGGAATTTGACGATGGAGAAGATGAGATCATCCCGTGTGTCATACAGTTGAGTATGTGATGATATAAACATTTGAATATAACGAACGATGATAAATCCAATAAAGTGTATAAAGATTTACAGAGATAAGATAATGTCAAACACGGACCCCTGGGCATACAGGAGGTGCAATTAGAAGACAGGGAAACAAACATACCTTTTTGATCGGACACTCGGGCGGCCGTTAGCCCAAGATCTTAATAAGGTAAACGAAGTATTCCGTTGTCAAAATCAGTATGTAAAGAGCGGTCTCATAAATGGTATGAAACACGCCATTCAGAAATCGACCTAGTAGAAGCTTCTTTTTGCAAATTATATTAGATAATCATAACTGCCACAGAATGTGCGAAATGCTGCCAATAAACGAGACCGTTGAAACTTCTTTAACAGTAGCTAATCTGTCAATAGCCTACCAAAATTTGAAAATCGGTTATACACAGAACATGCCCTAGCGCATCCAATCAGTGGAGATACACAGACATCACATGCAGGTGATGATGGAATTCAGCTACACAAGTATAAGTAGTTGCTGACTCAGTTCCTTTGTCATAAAGATATGGTGATAGTTTGAGGTTGACATCAATGTTAAGTAAAATATCTGAATCTGGAGCAGATATGGAAAACTGTGGTGTCATTTTGAGTTCACTTGGATATTTTGAATCGACATATGAATAACTGTGAATATTGCTAAAGGATAAAATGTTGTCGATATCTTTAATGTCGAATTGAAGGTCACAGTGAGTGATTTCTATCTCCCCATATAGACACGTTTGAATAACTCTTGCCATCTAAATGTGCACAAACCGATTATTTGATATTGGAGCACAGTTAATGACCATGTGTATTCCAACATACTATTGAAAGACTTGATCACCAAACACTATCTGAATATTGTCAATGTAGGAACTCAAGCATCCTTTGATATCAACGTAAGAGTAAATGTAGGTAGAATCGATGTTTGAACAAAACTATGAGAATTTCCTTGTTCCATTTTCATTGAAGATGGTGCCAATAAGTGTTGTCTTTCATTCATCGCGAGGAATTGTCGTGTAAGTATCGACAGGTTTTGAGGCTGTTGATTTGGAAAAGTTTTTTGATTTGAAATTTCGTTGCACAACATGAAACAAGAAGTCATCACCATTTGGAGAGCATCGCGACAGGGTCGCAAAGGAATTATTTACACAGCGGAAATCAGAATGTTACCGTAAACAGGACTCATGAAGGAATCTGAAGAAACCGGAAAACACAAAGTTGTTATGAAGTTGTGTAAGGCCTAAGAATGAATCATATAATTCCACTTGGTCAATAACAATCATATAATTCCATTGGGTCAAATGCTGTCTGACGTGTTTCATACCGATTGTTAAGCCGTTCTTGGCACGCTGATTTTGACTGCGGATAACTCCGTTTACCTGATCAGGATATGGGGCTCACGGCGGGTGTGACCGGTCAACAGGAGATGCTTAGTCCTCCTAGGCACCTGATCCCACCTCTGGTGTGTCCTGGGGTCCGTGTTTGCCCAACTATCTATTTTGTATTGCTTGTAGGAGTTATGAGATTGGTCACTGTTCGTTATCTTCACCTTGCACTTACATCATAGTGAAGTATCATCTTTACTAAATATTCTTGTTTATTTCAGTAAATAAATGATGAGTGACATGTGATATATCAGCTATGACCAAAGTCAATGATTAATATATAAGAAAATGGTGATGAACTTAGTCAACAGTAGAAGCTACTTCATGCGGCTTAGCAAGACAAGGCACAAAATAAAAAAAAATATATCACCTTAACAACGCCTCAAGATTCCATAAAATTGGAATTGTATGGGCACTGTAGTGAAAACCATTGGGTATGTAAGAAAGGTTAAGCTTGCAATGATATATATATATATATATATATATATATATATATATATATAGTACATTGTTAGCTATCTACAATAGACTAGAATGCTTCTGAAAAAGCTATTGTCATATGTTACAGATTATTTGTGTATCTATTGATGACTTAATGCAACATTACCACATTGCAGTTTTTGGGTGGACCAAACACCATCTGGAAGACACTGGATGTAGCCAATAATTTTGCTGTTTAGGAAACCCTCACAACGAAACCCTCTCCTGGATCCCACTCCTATTGTCGGGTAACCAACGCCTTTTATTTCAACGAGGTCAGGGTTGTTTGATGTATCCACTGGTCCACAGTCTATAACAATTAGAATGTAAATTTAGTCTTATTCTGAATCAGACTTTGAAAAGAATCAAACAGAAGCTATCATGTGTTCATATTTTTTATTTACCATTTACTTTTGAATAGAAAGCCAAATACTTTGCAGGAATCATGTGGGGTAGCGAAACAACTGTGGACCTTCCGAATACCCGTCAAATAAGATAAGTCACTGTCCTTCTCAATATACATGTACACTCTGTAGAGAATATAATAGGGACCTTGTCCTTTCTTGTGATCACTAAATTGTCATTCAAGAAACAAATAAAGGAAACATGGTGAACAGGAAATTACTTTTTCGAAGATGTTCCTGATTTACAACCAAAGGTCCACGGGTCTTACGCAGTTGTGTTAAGTAGGGCCATAGAAATATGTCAGGAAAAAAGCGTCAATAAACAGATCAATTTGTGACAAATTCTGTAAACACAGCCCTTTTATACAAAAACAATATGTATATATCATTAAGTGCATATTTACCTCTTATACATTTTTCACCAGACCGACAGTCTCTACATCAACTCTGTATCACGTGATCAAACAACAAGATAAAAACGTATCGTGTATGTATAAATCGTTAAATTGGCACGATATCCAGATATCAATGCAAGTTGAAGTTAATATAACTTCAAAGCATATTAATTTCTTAATTTGAAAGTGCTGAGAGCAAGTTTATTGTGACTTGTAATATGTCTAATTTTTGTATTGAATATGCAAGATGCAGCGATTTTTAGACATACGAAGTTGAATCTAGCCTGAAAAACATATTTTCTGTTGAAGCCAGAACTTGCTCCCCTAACTTTCCTCTGGCATTGAAGTTCACATGTCACATAAATCAAACATCTTTCACTTAAAAACCTCGGGGTGTCGTGCCAATAATGAAATTTTTATGTACGGAAACCCTGTTTATGCAAATGAGTCCATTGTGAAAGTAACTATACGTGTAGATTAGGGGCGATATCAAGATCACAATATAATATAGATATTACTTTAGCATGTATGCTATATAAAGAAGAAATTGAAACTTTTTCAGTATCAAAGAGAATTAATATAACCCATTTGACAGAAACTTTTACGCGATTGCAGTTTACCATTTGACAGAGGTGGTAAATAACGAAACAATATTTTGACATTTCCAACCACAAAAGGACTGTAGATATGTACGTCGTGACCTTCGTCATGACGTATTTTTCATTGTGACGTCGTGCAATATGCCAGTGCGGTAAAGTATATTTATGTACAGCACTGGTATTAAACAATTTATGGGCAAAGCCTTAACTCAACCGCGTAACAGTTTCCTGTTTATTATACAAATAACATCCTATGCATGTTTGAAGTGTTGTACGCTAATTATGCAATGGAATGGGTTGGAAATTTGGAATAAATCATTACATATAATCTGTTCATAAACAGCATTTGTTCGAAAAGGGGCCACTTTAAGAGTAATTATTGTAATGTTGTGCCCATATACGTAGCAGAGACCAGAATTGGACAGAAAATACACCTCTAGATAGTAATTGTCTTATGAACTTCATTGCATAGGATATCGTAATGACCTTTGTTTATTCATCATACTTTATAAAGTGGGGGTAAAAACAATTCTTCAAATTTGAGGCATCTGCTGGTGGATTGTTAGTCCCGAGGGTCTCTATAGCCCAGTAGCTAAGTACTTCGTTACTAGCTTTAAAATACAGATGTCTTTTTAATTGCTGTGATAATATTTAGAAATTCATTTCAAAATTAAAAATTATCGCCCCCATGTATAGCTCTTATCCTTAGACGAATGATATTCCAGTTTTGGCACTGTTTTCTCTAAAATAGGTCTTAAAAGTTTATTATTATTTTGAATTTTTAAAATTTCGGTTGAGCATCACTGGAGAGACATTATTTTTTAAAATGCGGATCTGGTGCATCAGAATTGGTACCGTATAAGTTTAACATTCAGATTCTATAATTCAAGATCAACATAGCCTTATTCTGGGCTGAATTCTAGGGACAAAAAGTAGTAATTCCAATTTCGCTAGACGCCGCCAACCTATTAAACTATGCAATCAGTTTATGTTCGATATGATCAATTCATTTGTTTGCTATCCAATAGTTTTGAACAATAATAGTAAATTGAAAAGATTGGATGATTCATGGATACCCACCCTGATGTCAAAGTCCCCAAACTAGGGAACATGAATTGAAGAGAATTTTCTCTTCATTGATAGTATAATTGCGCATCACGTGTCATTGTTTGATATCCTAGACTAATTGAGACGATAGGAGTCCCGTATTGTCACAATGATCCGTACCCTAAGGGGCCATAGATGTTACTCTCGAGCGATAGAGCTAGAGAGTAGCAGTAAAAGTGAAGATTCAAGTTTCTTTAAAGCATGTCACGTGTGCTTTTGCGATGCCAGAAATGGGATCTAAATATTTGTTTAGAAATATGCTTCAAACGTTTTTTTCAGCTCTTCTAAAAAAATCAAGACTGTAATTTGTCCTATCAGTATGTAAGCATCATCTTTAGTCTTCAAATAATAATTGACGGGTTTGAGTTGGGGTCAGAATTAGGCTTTTAATATATGTGTATGAGTATATACGAATCATATTTTGAAATATTCTTTTCGAGAACCACATGTCCATAATTTGTTAATATAAAAAATAAATATCTTCGTGTAGTGTGCAGTCAAGGTTACTCAACGTATTGTTTTCTGAGAGGGAATCTTCAAAATCGCCTAACCTGTTTCAGAGACAAAGCTGAAAACGAAATATTTGGGTACATGTACCAGAAACCCCCATGAACGGCAAAAACATAAACAGTAAAATAAGTCATGTGATCTGAACTCTAGGTGCCATTACACTACCACAGAGGTTCAATATCTACAAAGTAGCGTTGTCATCAATGTTAACAGCCATTTAGAAATCTAATTTTCTCATTTAACGAGCACTGTGGAATTAAACAAGTGCGAAAGCCATGTGCTATTTTCTGTGTTACTAATTTGCGATGTCTATGATTATTACGCCATACTTTTCTTATGATTTATGCTACATGATGAAGTAAATTATTTAGCAATGCTGTCTTTAGATTTAATATATCCCTTTCTTGGAGATAGCTTTTGGTATGCTCTTTTTGATTATCTAATTAGTTTTTGCATTAAAGTTCAAATAAAGATTTTATTTTAATCTGAAAGCTCCTGAGGTATTGAACTTCCCCGAGGAAAATACTTTAAAATAGCATTCCATTGTCTACTTTTGAAACGAAACTCACTGTCCAAAACTTGTAGAAGTCTCATCTTATACTGTGCATCTTCCCTAAACAATGAGGATCCGGGTAAGAAGACGTCCTTATTACCCCTTGCCTGTCGTAAATAGGGCGGTCGCTCAAATGAGACAACAAACAACCGAAGCTCCGTGTCACAGCAGGTGTGAAACGATGAAGACCTCTCCCTGCTGAAATGCCTTACGCGCTGAACATAGGCCTAAAATTTGCAGCCCTTTACTGCCAATGGTCACGTCTCCATATGAGGGAACAATTCTCTCGAGGGACGTTAAGCAATATAAAATCAAAATCACTCTTAAGGACTTTATTGGTCTTGCAGATCTGACATGTCCTTATATATGCACTAATGAAGTGTTATGTATGGTTCTTAAATGCAGTATTTACCTTACGTAATGTCCAGATTTGTAACTGACACTATGTGACATACAAGTACAGGTAATGCGTGATGTGGCTTTCGGTTTGTAATACATGTACTAAGTATATCATTCTATCGCATCGATATTCTTGGAAAGTGGAAGAAGCCATATTATTTCCATACTTTCCATTTATGAATAAAAGATGCGTTTGCTTGAAGAATATTAATATAATTTATTATATAAGATAAGACTTGTTCATTTCAAAATATCAATACGATAATCATTTAAATAAATAATAACTCAAACATAGTTCTGAACTAACCTATCATTTGACAGGAATACTTGTTAACGTCCCCAGCGGATGGTGAGGTACATTTCTGTTGATCACCACATGGAGTGTCCGCACATGGATCCTCCAAAATCTACAAAATATATTTCTAAAGGTTTTCTGGATTGATATCAAAGATAAGCATTGTGAATCAAACCATAAGCATTGTAAATCCATAATCACTCTTGCACTTGATACCTAATTGCCATACTCTAAATTTTATCAGTAAAGTGGGTGGAGTAGCCAAACCAAGAAATGCCTTCTCAAATATTGACGGGACATGAAATTATCTGCAGAACTAAAACCGAATCATCAAAATTACAGATCGCTGTGAGCTCAACAGCAGTTAAATAGACGCCAAAATTGGGCATGGATCTGGGTTTTTTTGTTTTTTTTTGTTTTTTGTTTTTGTTTAGGGTAAATCACGATTCAACAAACAGTACGGACGTATGCATTGAATGCTACATAGACAACAGCGTGCTTGAACAAGACAGAATTGGCGGAGGTAGCGTCATGGTTTGGTTGCGATCTGCACAAATCGGGCTCCCCATTGGTCATTTCGCGTAGCAGTTTAATGCACAGCAGTATATAGACAACATTCTGATATAGCAGCACAGGGGAGGCAACGAGTCAGTTTATTTTAAGGATATGCGGGACGATGATCAAGTGATGGCTGCGAATTTATTATAAGTTTAGAACCGGATGCAACGTAGTTAAAGCTTCCCGGGAAAAATCTCAATGCAGACACACTATATAAAGTCTTAATAAAAAAAAAATACGTCACGACGTTGTATCGCGGGGAAAATGTCATCATATTTTGTCGTAATTTGCTGCCGCTGGCAAGTGTCATGTGTAAATCTGTTGATTGAATTCTTGTCAAATGATAATTTTTATTTTATTTCAAAGTGTTTACAAGTCTCCTTTTCATATACATTGCATATATTACATGTATATATATAGTGTGCGCCACAGTAATTTTAATAGTATCCCCTATATTAGAGAACCAGATCAGAATTTTCCCCGACCATATCGCCTTTGACCCCATTTGCAGCTTCTCGATGGATATAATACTTTATACATACATTTGAGATTATATACCAGAAATATTATATATTTAAGATTGCTGAAGTACAAAATAAGACAAACAATATTCAACGTTGTCTATTTGACGTCAGCCGGTAGATACCTATCTCCCCCTTCTCTCTCTCTCTCTCTCTCTCTCTCTCTCTCTCTCTCTCTCTCTCTCTCTCTCTCTCTCTCTCTCTCTCTCTTCTTATTCACTGACGTATATACATACACAGATAATTATACGCTTACATGTATGCACATATTACAAAATAAGTCAATACTGGAGAACACGTGATACAGATTACAATGAATGATTTAGAGATGCGTATATGTAGTACTTTACCTTTTCCCATGACTGCATGCCTGAATATACAGATGTTGATTCTACATTGGCATGAGCAGAGTTCAATGCTACAGAATTCAATTCACAAAACAAGGTTCCTCTTCTGTAATTGACTGATAAACATCGTTTCCGAGACTGACACTCCTTTATACAGTCCAGGAAACTGACCCCAGCAACCACGTCGATCAGTCTGCCAGTCAGTTGTGTCCCCCACTGTACATTGTGCAGTCCACTCGTATCGTAGACATTGCAAACGATGTATGCATACACTAGCAAAGTAGATACCCTGCTCGCCATATCCTGATGTACAATCGTTGATTCCTTCCGAACTATTGACAACAAGACGAAGTATTCAATTGACTATCTGAGGATGAAAGCTCAGGTAAACTGGTTATAAATCGAACGACCCAGCATGCTAGAGATATGTTTTATTTCACATGTGCTTTTATATTTCCTGTTGGATGACATTATCAAGGACCCATGGTGATGTTTTATTACAAAATGGTAACGATGCATTGCCTCGTCAAATGAAAAATTAATATGCAAAAACATCTGGAGGAATAATAATAATAATGTGTAGCATTCAGCAGAGCGAAAACCGTGCACTTCAGCAGTGCTCTAAAATCATTTTTACATTCAAAATGAATAGCTGATAACGTGGAATTGCAAATGCTTTATAATTAAAGACTGATGTATGCATTTTATATCCAGGGTAACTTATGATTCGTGCATAAAAACGTATTTTTGTGAATTTTCCATTGGAAAATGAAAGCAAAATAAGGGAATTTACAGTATACAATATACTGTCAATAATTTTCAATGAATATTTTATGAAAGAACAATTTCTAGTAAAGACATTTACACGGCATTTTATTTATTGCTTAGTTCATGCTATATTGATGTTCTATATTCTACGAATGTAAAATGGATATGCACGAATTCGCAAAGCCATGCTCTCTCGAGTCAGATACTTTATTATCGGAGGAGGTGAAGCCCATCTCCAAACGAATCCAATTTATGAGTGGTTTGTGATACGGAAACAATTAAAAAGGGATTATCTATTAGACACTATTTGGAGACCAGAGGTGCCTTTAAAGAAACGGAAATAAAATTGTGTTAGAGATCACAAAATTCTTTGAAATCTCTACTCACCGAAGATTTTGATATCTTAAAGATATTAATTATATCAACAAAGAAGTAGTATAAGGATTAGCAATGGTTTCTCTCAGATGAAACATGTTGTGTTTTAAAGTAACATATAATTCTTTTTTATTACTTTCAAAGAAATCAAATTTAGTATAAAACTTAATATAGGTAAACTTGCAAAACAAACATTTTTCACTCATTTGGATGAGTTTTGAAAAAGAAAATACTTATTTTACCGTACATATATATCAAGGAAAGTTTGATTCTTGTGTTGCCAAATTTAATTGCTAAGATAATCTAAAAGAAGTGCTATTCATCAACAACAAAAAAATGAAAGCTTTACCGATTTACACGTGTCAGTTGTCTGACATCGAATATATTACTTCATCAGGACTTCTTCCAATTCATGGCAACTGAACCAAATAAACATTTGGTTCATGGACTTTTCTGTTGACAAAATATATGGACTGTCTTCTTCCAGTCACCACAGTCATTGTTATGGTCATATCATGATAATCCATTTTCACATCATAAAATAGTGGTATATGCAGTTCTCCTTTTAAACCATAAGAATTAGACAAAAACATGTCCATTAAGTATTGCAGGAAACATTAAAAACTGTAGACTGGCAATTCACCTACACGATACACAATCCAACCATTATAGCATGCCTTGTTCTTACCTTAGACAGCATTATATCCTTCAGTCTTTATATCTTATTTTCGCATAGTTAACAATATTGTCATTGTTCTGTCTGTTACAGTGTATTGCTAATGAAATGGTGCAAATACGGAACAGTGATTAATCTCATAACTCCTATAAGGAATAGAAAATAGAGGAATCTAAGAGGAGTAACCCTGCCTTTTAGTCGGTCATACCGATCACACCCGACTTGAGTTCTATTCCTTGATCAAAGTACTGAAAGGACTGATGGAAGTTGATATTATGTAGATTTGCACCAAATGCTTCTGGGATTGAAACTTATTTTAAAAACACAATATAGAAGTACACTCAAAGCGATAAACTTACGCATAGATGTATGATGTGTCTCTATAACAATTTTCATTTTTTATGTCTACTTAAATATAGACATTGGTAAGTTAACACCTTGTCTGAATTGTATTTTACTATTCCAACATATTATTTACTCTTAGAATTGCCCATTTTTGTCAAAATATGCCAAAAATAACATAGCATTCCAGTGGGAATCCAAGTTAGAATATGTCTTCAGTACCCCTTGCTTTTCGTAGTTCTTGGATTTATGGTTATCGTTTTTTTTATTTTTTCTGCATCTAAAAAATGGGGGGAAAGGATTGGCATTACATACATGACTACACGATTACTCATTGCTTAAAGTGAATGACTTGTACTTAAACCTCAGACATTCATTTATCCTTTATCTTTAAAATTGTATATGATCTTACTCAGATTGATTGATTGCTTTGCGTCCTGTCGAGAATTGCTCACTCATATTGAGACATCACCAGCTGTATGTGAAGTACAAGAACTTTAGACCTATGCTTAGCGCTCAGGGCCGAAGTCGTAAAGGTTCTTTATGCTATCAACGCCTGCAGCAACATGGGACCTCCGTGTTTAAGGTCATATCAGAAAGACCCGTGATGTCGAGTGTTTGGCGAATGAGCAACCACTACCTATTTCTAACACAATAGGTCTTACTTAGAATTTGAATTCAATATTTAAAGATCTGTGTAAATCATATAGGAAAATATTGACGTACGTAACTTCGTGCAAGCATCCACAAATGACTGTAAAATAGCTACAGTTTATTCAATCTAAACAAAAATAGCCTGGCGGTCTTAATTTAGTACATGTGAAAAGGTGATAGCAAAGAGCGTGATCAATTTTATAACTCTTAAAAGGAATACAAAATTAAGAGTTAGGCAAATACGGAGTCTTGTACATATCAGAGGTTGGATTAGGCGCCTAGGAGGAGTAAGCATCCCCTCTCGACCGGTCACATCTGCTGTGAGCCTTACATTTTGATCAATTAAACGCACATGTGCTTGTGTACAAGACTTTAGGCCCCATTACCCCTCCTTGTATTTTTTAATAGTATCGATAAAAGACGAACAGGGTATGCAATTTAGCCGGAGACAATTTGAAAAAACAATATGCACTTCAATGAGAAATCCTATCGAAAGAGTAACTACCGACTAAAAAGAACATTCATTCTAAATATATTATTCCTCCTAGGCACCTGATCCCACCTCTGGTGTGTCCAGGGGTCCATGTTTGCCCAACTATCTATTTTGTATTACTTGTAGAAGTTATGAGATTGATCACTGTTCGTTATCTTCACCTTGCATTGATATATTGGATCAAATGCATTGCTATTTGATACGCAATCACTTCACGCCGTTCAATAGCATCGGTTTTATCTCGCCACCTAGAACAAACGGAAGGTGTGATGTTAATGTATAGATGTCGCATTCCACTAGTTTAGAACGATAGAAACCGAAACGATGTTTACGAATGTCATTAGCTGCACGAAAAAGTAGAGAATACCGATGATATTAAAACAATTTTATTTTATTGTGTACAAAATGCGGGGTAAATTTAGGCCTATACATGGAAAATAGGAGGAATTTCTCTTTGGTGTCTTGAGCGTAAGAAGATACCAATGAAATGAAAACGACCAATGGTCATTTAGATTTGGATATAAAAGAAAAATTTGAACTTCCCATGTCTGGAGAAATTATTTGAAACATATCCAAATATCATTGTAGACTCTTCATTATAATTTGGAGCATAATTGTGTTGACAAAATGTATACTTGAGGGTTAGATCAAAACAGAACAATGTTTGATTATTGGGGGTTGGGGATTTGGGTAGTTGTTTTAAAAACAATTCTTATAATCATGATCACGCGCACTATACACAAGAAACATCAGGATATGGGGCTCACGGCGGGTGTGACCGGTCAACAGGGGATGCTTACTCCTCCTAGGCACCTGATCCCACCTCTGGTGTGTCCAGGGGTCCGTGTTTGCCCAACTATCTATTTTGTATTGCTTGTGGGGGTTATGAGATTGATCACTGTTCGTTATCTTCACCTTGCATGTATATGTGCGATACATGCTGTGCTACTTGATGACATGATATTTGTTTAATCGTATAACATAAAGTTTTGATTCTTTTTAACAGTTACTCAAAAAAATAATACTAGATCATTTTTATAATTGAATTTGGATCTGAAAACATGAAAGAGGCCTGATAAAATATGTTACTTATATATATAGAGTCACACCTTTTGAAAAACGAACGTTAGTCGATACTATATACACGCAAGGTGAAGATAACAAAGAGTGATCAATCTCATAACTCCTATAAGCAATACCAAATAGATAGTTGGGCAAGTACGTCACGTTATAGTTAGAATGTGAAGCTTTGTCAATTGTGATTTCGTATGGTTCTTTCGGATTCCATGAAAAATTACCTACCAAACCTTGAAACACTCTGTAGGTTTTGATCAAATTTGAGCATATACAAGTCTTTCTACAGCCGGCTTTGTCAGCTATAAGGAAATTATGGGCTCTTTGGCCAGGTTCAACACCTTTCCTTGGTCTTTGTTCATGTTTCTGATTAACGGTATTCTCTTACGTTAATAGTGAAGCTAATTGTTGATGGTAATTGCATGAAAAACCTCGTATCGGGATGAGTGATTGATAGCGAACATATATTTTCATCCATTTATTTTTGCATTTTAAGATGTGATAAATAAATGAGTTGATAGTAAAACCAAACTTTTATTAAATGATGCATACAGCTATAAAACTTAATATTGAACACGATCAGAATATAACAAAATGAAATTATTTTTTTTCAATTCCCTCTTTAATATTGAGCAAACTTAACTTTAAAAGAAATAGTTGTTATAACTTTGTGCATAAATAAAGAATGAGAATTACGTGAATCGACAGAGAAGTGCATATAGAATGTGACCGTGATTAATTCTACATAATGAGTACCGGTAATGTAAAAGTCTGATTGATTAGATATTATAGAAAAGTAATTCACCATTATGAATTTAAAAGGCAATGAAAGCATTTATTCTATCTATTTATCAAAGGAAAACTAAATTGACATTTTATTATGATTTAGATGATTTTGCCTTCACCTTTTTTTTTTTTTTTGGCACTCTGTTTTACCCTACAATAGCTCTTAAGGCCTACAAGTTTACTGTTATTTCGAATTTCAAACATTTCGGTTGAGCATCACCAACAGGGGAAACAGGGGATCTTTACTCCTCCTGGACACCTGATCCCACCTCTGGTGTGTCCAGAGGTCCGTGTTTGCCCAATTATCTATTTTATATTGCTTATAGGAGTTATGAGATTGACCACTCTTCGTTATCTTCACATTGCAGTGAAGAGACATTATTTGTCGAAATGCGCATCTGGTGCATCAAAATTGGTACTGTATAATTTTTACATTCACTACATGTATTATTTTTTTCTTATTTCCAATGTTACACGCGAGGTACACGTGCTCTATAACCACGAGGAAATGTGCATTTTAAGGATATGTGCATTAAAAATCATACAGTGTGGTTGGATTTTTTAAAAGCTTATGGACATTTTTTTTGAAAACAAATAAACATTTTTTTTATCGTAATTTGATTTAATTGACATTTGAAAGTTTGTGAAAGTTTGAACTGCATGACTGGTTGTTTTCATGCTAAAATTATTAGCATGAATTTACTGTGGAGCTAAGCAGTTCTAGCATTAAAGCGGACTATAGAAACAACCACTCAAACATTGGATGTTGCGATGCACGATATTTTCAGTTCACTTCAAGTTGACGCTGACAAACATCAGCTCACAGGTGCTAAATACTATCATCGTCGATCAATTGGTTTCCCGACTGTGGACACATGTGTACATGTATAGGTATTTTTGAATTTGAAAGGTTCACACACAACTGCTACAGAATACGCAGAAGCCGCAAATTCAATGACGCAGACATTTATATGTATCAGCCCACGGGATTGATTGATTGATTGTATGTTGCTTAACGTCTCGCTAAAAAAATCACTGATATGGAGACGTCGCCAAGACCGGTGAAGGGCTTCAAATTTAGGCCTATGCTCGGCGCTTACGACCATTGAGCATTGAGGGTTCTTTAGCGTCCCACACCTACTGTGACACCGGACATTCGCTTTTAAGGTCATATCCGAGGACCCGGGACATTCATTCCTGGTGCCGAGCGTCTGGCGATGGAATTATCACTAATGACTTAGGTCTGTTGCGGCCAGGATTCGAACAGAGGGCCTTCCGCATGCGGACGAACTCTATATCCTCTCGGCCACCGCTGCAGTAGCCCACGGGACCCCGTGTGTTTTACCTGTACTGTATTTTGATCGGTGATATTCTGTCTGTGCGTAGGATGTTTGAAGTCTGAAATGTTACTGTTGACAATAGATTGTACTTTTAGTGATATTCTGGTAGTTTTTCAATATACAGACCGACGGTAGAAAACTCGATTTGGCAAAAATTATGCATTTAAACTTGTAATACGTAAACAGATTACGAAGTATTTGTTACTGGAGCTGAACATTACATTTGTTTGTAAATAAGTGCTAATGTCCACACCACTTTGATCCAAGCGACAGCATAGAGGAGTTGATAAAATCAACTCCCAATAAGGTAAACGGAGTAACCCAATCAATTCAGCATGTAAAGACTATTCTAGCAATATGAAATTTGGCAGAAAAAATTCGACGTATCATTATGTATTTGCAGATTATATCATAGCTTGTATAATGACCATATAATTTCCGAAATGCCGACTTTCACAATTATATCTAAAGCAATTCCAGCCGTTTTAAAATGTTGATAAAATCAAAATTAGTTAAGATTCTTTTCCGTAAAGGCATTTGTATGCATCTTAAAGATTTTGCACTCCATAGCATTTTCCATAGAAACATTTTAATTTGCATATTTTTATACTGACTGTTCATTCTTAAAACTTTTTAAGCTTCCATTATCTATTTAATGAATGTATGTATTTTGTTCTTCTGTATGATATTGTGAATATCACAAACCTTGATCAATCTCACAACTCCCAAAACGAATACAAAAATACAAGTTGGGTATATACGGATCTTTGGATATATCAAAGATGAGATCAGGTACCTAGAAGGAATAAGGATCTCCTGTCGATCGATCACAACCGCTATGATCTCTATACCCGATCAGATAAACGGAGTAATTCGTAGTCAGAATCAGTGTGCCAAAAACGACCCATTAATTGGCATGAAGCACGCCAGTCAGCATTTGATCAAATTACATGTTGTATGGGCAAACTAGATCTTTATAACGACAAAACCATTTGCAAAATGTTGACTTTAAGCGAGACGACGGAAGCCCCTGACTTATCTTCTCTTTTTTTGTCAGAAGCCTGCCTCGATTTAAAACAAAAACCTCTAGCGTGTCGACGTTGTTCAGAGATATAACACCATAGGTAGGTGATAATGGGATATTGTTACATGAATATGGGGAGTTGAGGATGGGGAAGCTGAAATAATCCCGTTTGTCATGAAGTTGGGCTGTTAGTTTGCCATTAACATGAATGGTGAAGATGACAAACAGTGGTCAATCTCATAACTCCTATATCCAATACAAATAGAGAGTAGGACAAACATGAACCCTTGGACACATCAGAGGTGGGGTCAGGTGCCTAGGGGGAGTAATCATTCCCTGTTGGCCGGTATGACGCGCCATGAGTCCTATATCTTGTCTAACAATCGATATGAAACACACCAGAAAGCATTTGACCCAATGATAGTTTGAATAAGCAAACTAGATCGTTATAACGACCATAAAATTTACAAGATGCTGACTTTAAATGAGACCGTTGAAATCCATGCACCAGCTGAGAGATATAAACACCATATGCAGGCGATAAGACATAACACCGAGTTGTTATATTGCCAATTCCATCGACTTTCAATAAAATATTTCAGTATAAAGCGGATATGGACGACCCTATGCTGTCTTTTATTTCGAGTTCACACAAATATATCGAATCGACATATGAATAAGAATTATTCTTATTTATAGATAAAATGTCGTGAATATATCTAAATGACGAATTGAAGTTCCTCTTGATCACGCAAATTAGGCAAAGCCGAGCGTGTTCAAACAGTTGCCCGTTACAAAATCGTGGCAGCGTAATGATTGATGATTGGTGGAAGGTCTGCTTCAAGTAGATTATCTCTCAAACTCTGTGACTTTTTGTCCTTGTCCGGAAGCTGTTGTCGTCGGAAATGTCTTTGCTGACCGATGTGCCAAGCAAAAAAAAAACATGCTAAGCTATGGGACGACGCTTCCCTGAGCGGGAAAGTGTACCAGACAGTAGATCTACATGTATAAAGAACATTTCTACTGCTTCGGTAAAGAGCTAGCGTTTCTAGTAATATGGTAGTATTTCTCTGAGCATGTTCAGATCACTGCACGTTACAATATTATTATAGTAGACCTATTATGTTTCAAGTCACCCCAACTTCTTTCATTTATCTGGCAATTATCAAAAAATAAAATCCCGATGCTATTAATTCATTTAAGTTTTCCATGGATATCTATGTGTTAAATCTTAACTCGTACAGATACCTTAATTAATTTTTAAACTTTACATAAGGTCATCGCAGCATGCTAAGTCGAATGTATATGTAAGTTCGATTAAAGTCAGCATTTCGCAAATTCTATGGTCGTTATAACGATCTAGTTCGTCAATACAATCTCGCATTGGGTCAAATGCTGTCTGACGTGTTTCATACCGATTGTTAAGCCGTTCTTGGCACACTGATTTGACTGCGGATAGCTCCGTTTACCTGATCAGGATATGGGGCTCACGGCGGGTGTGACCGGTCAACAGGGGATGCTTACTCCTCCTAGGCACCTGATCCCACCTCTGGTGTGTCCAGGGGTCCGTGTTTGCCCAACTATCTATTTTGTATTGCTTGTAGGAGTTATGAGATTGATCACTGTTCGTTATCTTCACTTTGCATTATGCAGGAGCTTTATGTTTTCTTTTTTCGAAATGTATGAATTTGTTATACATCTCTATTCACACACACACACACACACACACACACATACATGTAACGCGTGTCAAATGAACACCTTAACTCCCCACCTGCAACTGAACACTTCTACAGTTATTGGTATTTTAGTACGAAAATTTACTATTTGGTACTAAAAACAACATAGAAGACATTGCTGCGGTCGAAATTTGTGAAATATAGTTTTATTCACTCCTTGAATTTTTGCTTATCAAGTGAACACTTTCCTTTACACATTGTCAATTGAACACTTTCCTTTACACATTGTCAATTGAACACTTTCCTTTACACACAGGCAATTGAACACTTTTCTTTACACACGGTCAATTGAACACTTTCCTTTACACACAGGCAATTGAACACTTTCCTTTACACACGGTCAATTGAACACTTTCCTTTACACACAGGCAATTGAACACTTTCCTTTACACACAGGGGATTGAACACTTTCTTTTACACACCGACAATTGAACACTTTCCTTTACACACGGTCAATTGAACACTTTCCTTTACACACAGGCAATTGAACACTCTGAAACACGCGGCCAGTTAAACACTCTGATACACACGGGCAATCAAACACTTTGAAACATCCAAACAATCATTCTCACCACGCTAAATACATAAGGCCAATCTCTAAAACTTACAAAAAAGTGTGAAACGATTACATAAATGGAAATTGGGATGGGATAGACAGGGAATCCACACATTTCGTTGAAATTATCGCCTTAAGAAAATCAACAACAAAAAAAAGGGGGGGATAGTATTGATTGGATGATTGATTGCTTATATAATTTACGTCCCGTCGAGAATATTTTATTCATATTGAGACGTAACCAGCTTTAAGCGGAGTACCTATCCAATGTATCCATAGGGTTCAAGGTCGTAGCAGTGAGGGTTCTTTGAAATATCGTGCGAACACCTACTACATGTACGACCAGGGATCTACGTTTATAAGGTCACATCTAAAAGATCCGTGATTCTCACTTCTAAATGTCGAGCGTTTGGCGAAGGAGCAATCACTACCAATTTCAACGTCTTAAAATTGGGTTTGCGGATGAACGGTGCTTGAACTCACGACCTCCCGGTTACGAAGCGAACTCTCTACCATTGAGCTACCGCGACCGGTCGGGGGAGGGGTAGTAGTGTCCATAATGATAACTTTAATTGTAATAATAACTTATAATAATTATCATTATATATATATATATATATATATAAATATCATTATATATATATATATATATATATATAAAGCACTAAATAATCACAACTAGGTACTGAAAATTTTCGCCCCAGCCCGGGGTCGAACCAGCGACGTACGGCACCCACCGCCAACTCGGTAGTAATTCAACCAAAAAGTATGATAAATAAAATCAAAATTCTGTATAATGCAGTGCCTAAAAGATCTAAAACAAGTATTAATAATTATATACATTTTTTGTATTACTTTTAAGTTTTTTGTTGACTTTTGATATAGATAAAAATTAGATATCTTTGTAAAAAAAAAATGTTACGCGATATCTTAATTCCACTCCAAAAGGTAACATTTTCATGAACATTCTGTGTAAATGTAACTACATAGATGTGGCCTTACAGAAAACTTTAATCAAACGTTGCAAAAACCATAAATTGTTTGAAAATCCGGTGTATAACACCAGTTTATATAACTTCAGAATCAGGATTTGCTCCAGATTCCTTCATATACTGTTACAAAAATATCTACATGTTTATGATATGTACATGGAAATTATGTCAATTTTGACTATCATCTCACTTTGAAATATGAGGACAAAATTGTAATAGAAAACCCCCAAAAATCACGATTTTCCTTCATCTTAGATATTTTTGTTTAGAGATTTCGTGCTTTAGGCACTCATTACGTCCTTCCCTTGGATAATTCCTGGTTTCGCTCCCGCCACATGCCAACAACTAAATATCCGCTAAACGTGTTGGACACCCCCCCCCCCCCCCCCCCCCCCCCCCCCCCCCCCCCCCCCCCCCCCACTAAACACGTCTGAAACACACTGAGGACAGGGATGACCAAATTCAAGGGAAT
Organism: Ostrea edulis; assembly: GCF_947568905.1. Lineage (NCBI taxonomy): Eukaryota > Metazoa > Mollusca > Bivalvia > Ostreida > Ostreidae > Ostrea > Ostrea edulis. Next base: position 85,003,837 of record NC_079170.1, on the reverse strand, counting down.
ATATTACTTTCTGTTTTTGTTCAAAAACTGGACGTGTCCTCTCATGACTTTTGTAATACAAATTCACCAGGATGATTTTTAAAATCTTAATGTTTTACATAAGCTCAAATAATTGAAGTCCAATAATATCCATGTGGTGGAAATATTGCTTGCAAAAATTAATTTAGAGCTCTGTATGAATGACTTGATTATCTCTTTTAATTCAATAGATCTTTTTAATTATATATACAGGGCTATTTCATAAGTAATTAATGCGCACATCGTTGTTTTGTTTTTAAAAAGAGAGCAACAATTCAATTAAAGAAATCATTCATTCAGTTGTGGATATGTCGAATTAATTAAGGATTATATCTCAATTAGATAATTACTCTCACTAACATAATTATTGCACGCATCAATTTAATTAATGATATCATTAATTCAATAGAAGAGAGCAATAATCCATTTATTGCGCACATTAAGTGATGTTAGCATTAATGAATTATTGCTCTCTTCAATTGAATTGTAGCATGCATTAATTCTATTGTTGGTATCATTAAATTATAATTCGTTTGAGGAGAGCAACAATTAAATTATTGTGTGCATCAATTCAGCGGAATAAATAATGATATCAATAATTCAATTCAAATGAAGATATCATTAATTATTTGAAGAGATCTTTGATTGCAATGTTGCGTGCATGAAATGAATTAATAATATCTTCAAATAATTAAAGATATCTTCAAATATCTGAGTTTGTTATTTTGGCGCTCCATAGATCTAAAACTATTCCTAGTGGATTCCAGTGCTTTCTGACTCAAGACATCATACCAGTTCTTGCCACAAATGAATCTCACCATACAAGTGATCTAGCCACCTCTCTTTTAATCTCTTCATAGTATTCATATACGTAAGAGGATTTTTCTCCTTGAAAAGGTGATATTTAAAAATTTGTCACTCTTTAAGGAATTTTATGATCCCCTAATAGTATGTACATGTACCATGGTAATTTCTGAACTGTTCGGTGAAAATGTTGACAATCAAGAATCAGTCACTGGTTATCCATGTGAAATTTAGCTATCTCATATGAATAAACTCTTGATTATTTTACTACAATGTACCATATTAACCAATTTCGGAAATAATTCCTTATTTGTCTTAAATTTTAATTTGATATAAAGATCGAGCAAACTGAAACAATAAACCAAAGTTCACATTGAACACCAGTGAGGCAATCATATACAAATATCAAATTCATATATTATAGAATTCATTAAGATATTTGAATTATTCTAATCTTTTAATGTTTCATGGTAGCAATGAAAACAGCAGGTCTTTTATTCTCAGTCATATATTTTATTATATAACAGGGGATATTACATGTACAATTAGTAAATATATATACATCATATATGTAATTGCATGTGCGAGAAAAATGTATACATACATACATAAGTAATTCAACCACAGACATATCCATAAATTTACATTTAATACATTGAATATGTCCTTTGATTAAATAATCAACAAAGATGGATCCATATGATAATACATGTATTTGTAAAAGAAAAACAGGAGTTCCATTTCTCATACAAATGATATAGGTAGAAATATCAAAATCAACAAGAGGCCCATGGGCCACATCGCTCACCTGAGTCATCTTGGCCCTGCTGTTTTGATTTTTAAATGCTATTTTATCAATCTTTATTCTCATGAATAATGTGACCCAAACCTAGCTCTAAAGAACACAACATTACTAAAATGAAATCATATAAGACAAAGATATGACTAGCATGATATTGCTGTTCTGGATAAGACCAAGGTAAAAAGTCGTAGGTCTTGGTATGATATGAAAGACCTTGCCATAAGTAATCAATATACAAAACATAAAAGCCCTATCTAAAATAGTCCTGGATATACTTAATACGTTATACTTTCTTAAAAGTATGTCAAACTCAGAGTTCAGGGTCACAAGGTCAAATAACATAATATGATTGATTGTTTTAACTGTTTTCCGCCACACTCAACAATTTTTCAGTTATCTGGTGGTGCCCAGTTTTTATTGGTGGAAGAGAGAACCCAGATACAATGTACCTGGGAAGAGACCACCGACCTTCCGAGAGTAAACTGGGAAACTTTCTCAATTACCGGTGCGAGCAGGATTCAAACCCGCGCCAACCAGAGGTGAGAGGCTCCTCAACAAGATGAAAGGTTTTATCATAAGAAATTCATAATATATAATATATATGAAAGATCTACCTTAAACACAATGTAGTTCAGGACATACTGAATAGGTCAGATTTGTTTTGCCATAAAAATTGTATATACAAGATATGAAAGCCCTAGCTTAAATAGTTCAAGAGATATCTTTAAAGAATTTTCCTTTATATCAGCTAGCATATAAAACTTTGACCCCCTATTGTTACCACACCATAACTCCCGGGGAAATGATTTTAACAAACTTGAATATGCACTATGTCAAGAAGGTTTAATGTAAATTTGTGTGCTTCATACTAAATTTGAAAAGAATTCCGTTATTTGAATCGTAGATTGATCGCTGTGCGGTATCTTCATCTTTCAGTTATAGAATTTAGTTAAAAATGTTCAATTGTTAATGTCGACGGACTACAACAGATGCAGATCAATAGCAATATGTCATCTGAGTTTACTCAAGTGACCTAAAATTGTATAATTTTTCTAAAGCTTTTGAAAATTGATAATGCTATAAAAGCCTAGTCTGATCCCTTACACCCCATTTCAATAGTTAAGCGTAAAAACAGACTGGTGGGGATGGGGACCAAACTTAAGAAAGCTGTGAGATTAGTTCAATATTCAAACCTACAGTATTTGAATAATAAGTATTTAACCCAACTGGGATGATTTCATCCAAAATATTTCACTAAAAATATTTGTGAGGATATTAGTTCACACAAACATTATGTTTCAAAATGAGTATGAGTATGGAAATGAACTGGGGTTCAAATCGACTGGCTACTTAACATGGCTACATCAACAAAGAAATTGAAATCACTTGAAGCTGTTTTGGGGTTATATGTGGGTTTAGAAAATATTTGAAAGTATGTTTGGAAACAAGTATAGTGGGAAAATATGTTGGGAATTATTTAATATTAAATTCATGAGACAGCGATGCAGGAATGCAGTGATAGAGGGACTTAAACATGTTTTTTCTCTGCCATAAATTGAAGTTTTTTTTATAAGGGGTTCATTTTTAAAAGATTTTAAAAGATTTTCCTTGTATATATTTCACATGTAAAACTTAAATCCCCTATTGTGACCCCCACCCTACCCCTGTGAGCTTTTTACAAACTTGAATATGCACTATATATGAATGTAAAACTTTGATTCTCTATTGTGACCCCACCCTACCCCCAGAGACCATGATTTGCACAAAACAGGAACCTTTCGTGTGAATTCAACTTTCCTGGTCCAGTGGTTCTTGAAAAGGTTTTTTAAATGACCCCACCCTATTTTTGCATTTCCATGATTATTTCCTTTTTGAAGGGTGCATGACCCTTTATATGAACAAACTTGAATACCCTTTATCTATTGATGATGCATACCAAGTTTGATTGAAACTGGCCCAGTGGTTCACTCTGGAGAAGAAAATGAAAATGTGAAAAGTTTATAAACAGACAGACGACAGGCAAAGGTGATCAGAAAAGCTCACTTGAGCCTTTGGCTCAGGTGAGCCAAAAAAGTATACAAATATGTTTAATGTTAAACTTGTTTGTTTTATTGCTAAACAGCTCCATTGCCAGCATCTACCCTTACTGAGCTTCCAGTGTCAGACCTTGATATCAATCATCATCACTCATTTTGACTATCCAGGCCAAATTAATCTTTTTGCAAGGGTGAGGCCTGGCTGTCCTGTCGAGGTTGAAGTTTGTACTTCCACACTTGGCGACCCAGTGGATTGATCCTATCCAATCCTGTAAACTCTAGGTCTTGTTCTAGGATCTCATCCCATGTCAGCTTTGGTCTACCTATGAAGTTCTTTTCTGTTGATAACGATGCATAACATTCTGACAAATCTGCAAAAATATTTAGAGAAGTGATTAGTAAAAGGTCTTCATAGAAATAGCAATAAATGTATAAATAGATAAAAATCATAATTTCTATTTCTACAAAATAAGTGTTTATCAAATGATCAGCTGTAAATTACCTAGGCTGTGTCAAGCTGAATGAGCTAGTTTGTGCAGAACGAACAAAAATTACACCAAACACAGCGACACCTTTTGGAAATTTTATTTTTACAAACTTGAATCTGCACTACAGAGCTGTATGTCAGGAAGCTTTCATGTAAATGTAAACTGCTCTGGCCTAATGGTTCTTGAAAATTCTCTATACTTATTTGAATGTAAAACTTTGATCTCCTATTGTGGCCTCGGCCAACCTTCCCTGGGAGGCATGATTATGACAAACTTGAATCTGCACTATTTCAGGAAGCCTTTACGTAAATTTGTATTTTACTGGCCTTGTTATTTTCCTACTTCTTGTGAAGATTTTCCCTATATATTTGTACATGTAAAACTTTGATCACCTAGTGTGGCCCTATTCTACCCCAGGGGTCATGATTTGAACAAACTTCAATCTACACTTGTTCGGAAGCTTTCATGTAACTTTCACATCATCTGGCCCAGTGGTTCTTTAGAAGAAGATTTTTAAATGACCCCACCCTATTTTTGCAATTTTGTAATTAGATCTTCCCTTTGAAAGGGGGTGTGGCCCTTTATTTGAACAAACTTGAAAGCCCTTCACCAAGGATGCTTTTTGTCAAGTTAGGTTGAAATTGGCCCAGTGGTTCTTGAGAAGAAGTCAGAAATGTGAAAGTTTACAGACAGACGGACAACAGGGAAAAAGAATGTTCAACTTCAGTGTTACATGAAAATGTACTTCAAAATCACTCAACAACAATTATAATATTGCTGTATGGAAATTTTCTGTCCAAAGAAAACAATGTAAAAAAATGATGTAATCTACACTCTACAGCAACATGTGAGAATAATGAACGTGAAATATATATTCTGAAAAAAAAAAAAAACAAGAGATGTTTGTAAAACACATATGCCCCCCATGGTGCAAAATTGAAAAGGGTTATACACACACCTCATTTAATTGATAGTATTATCATCAATTCAAAATATTGAGCAGACAATATCTTCCTATGTCAAGAGTGAATTGACCATGTGACCTAAAATTCAATAGGGGTCATCTACTCCTTATGCTGTACCAGTGTACCAAGTTTGGTACGTGTCAATCAAACAAATAATTCTTAAAATATAGGAGACAATATATTACTATGTCCAGTTCAACTTTTGACTTTTGACCTCAAAATCAATATGGGTCATCCTCTCCTGAAGATGTACCAGTGTACTAAGTTTGATGTCTGTCAAGTAAAAGGGTTATCAAGATATTGAGTGGACAGTATATTACTATGTCCAGTTTGACCCTTGACCTTTGACCATGTGACCTCAAAATCAATAGGAGTCATCTTCTCCTGAATATACACCAGCGTACTATTTAAAGTTTGATGTCTGTCAAGCAAAGGGTTCTGAAGATATTGAGCAGACAGTATATTCCAATGTCCAGGTTGACCCTTGATCTTTAAACATGTGACCTCAAAATCAATAGGGATCATCTTCTCCTGAAGATGTACCAGTGTACCAAGTTTGATGTCTGTCAAGCAAAGGGTTCTCAAGATATTGAACGGACAGTATATTCCTATGTCCAGTTTGACCCTTGACCTTTGCTCATGTGACCTCAAAATCATTAAGGGTCATCTTCTCCTGAAGATGTACCAGTGTAACAAGTTTGATGTCTGTCAGGCAAAGGGTTCTCAAGATATTAAACGGACAATATATTCCTATGTCCAGTGTGACCCTTGACCTTTGACCATGTGACCTCAAAATCAATAGGGGTCATCTTCTCCTGAAGACGTATCAGTGTACCAAGTTTGATGTCTGTCAAGAAGAGGGTTCTCAAGATACTGAGCAGACATTATATTCCTATGTCCAGTTTACCCTTGATCTTTGACCATGTGACCTCAAAATCAATAGGGGTCATCTTCTCCTGAAGACGTACTAGTGTAACAAGTTTGATGTCTGTCAAGCAAAGGGTTCTCAAGATATTGAACGGACAATATATTCCTATGTCCAGTGTGACCTTTGACCGTGTGACCTCAAAATCAATAGGGGTCATCTTCTCCTGACGACATACCAGTGTACTAAGTTTGATGTCTGTCAAGAAAAGGGTTCTCAATATATTGAACGGACAGTATCTTCCTATGTCCAGTTGACCCTTGACCTTTGACCACGTGACCTCAAAATCAATAGGGGTCATCTTCTCCTGAAGACGTACTAGTGTACCAAGTTTGATGTCTGTCAAGCAAAGGGTTCTCAAGATATTGAACGGACAGTATATTCCTATGTCCAGTTTGACCCTTGACCTTTGACCATGTGACCTCAAAATCAATAGGGGTCATCTTCTTCTGAAGATGTACTGGTGTACCAAGTTTGATGTCTGTCAAGCAAAGGGTTCTCTAGACATTGAATGGTCAGTATATTCCCATGCCCAGTTTGACCCTTGACCTTTGACCATATGACCTTAAAATCAATAGGGGTCATCTACTCCTTAGGATGTACCAGTGTGCCAAGTTTGATGTCTTTCAAGCAAAGGGTTCTCAAGATATTGAGCGGACATTATATTCCTATGTCCAGAGTAGATTGACCCTTGACCTTTGGACCTGAAAAACAATAAGGATCCTCTTCTACTCATAACTAACCAGGGTTTGACACTAAGGCACGTCCGACCGACCGAGTCTACTAAATGATAGGTCCGGTCGGGTAAAATGTCGATTTACTAGTCCGACTGGTCATGTTGAAAAAATAAACAAGAAACTTTATTTTAAACCATAAGATATCTTATTTTTAACTTTAAAAAATAACTGTAAAGAGTTTGCGAGCAATTTTGAACCGCGTGATGACAAAATCTCTATTTTTAGTTCGAATACATAGTCGCTGTCGGAAGTGATGTTTTACGACATTTACTCTTTGTTAATGGGTTTAAAGTTATATTTCGGATAAATATATATAAACTGAATTTATTTTCATTTGAAAAAAACCCCAGTTTATTTTAATTGAATATAAGAAAGTGTCTATCACAGGGATCGAAATTAACTTTTTTCACCACTAGCAAATTTTAGCTAGTGGATTATTTTCCAACTAGCAAAATTGAGCTTTTACTAGCATTTTTCAATCGATTACTGTTTTACATGAATTTAAGAAAACAAGCATGTCTCTTTATCAAAATTTTGGGAAAATCTTTTAAAATCTCCTTTAAAGTGCAATAATAAAAATAAGATTGCGAATTCTTTCATTTAAAATTCAATGAATTATCAGACAACATACATGGTGCGGGTCATATGGTACACTTGTGCGGCGTACTCGCTGTCCAGAGATCTACCACCTATTAACAGCATCATGTGGATTGAAATCTTGAAGACTGTTTGCGCCAATTTAAACTATATGTTCAAAACTTTTGGAAATTTCATCTAAAAAAATTCTAGTTGAAAAGAAAACCCCGCGAACTCGAAGTGTTTGACTGTAGAGTACAGAAGGACACCGCGTGAAATGGTGACACACTGTCATGTGTTGTTTTATATAGACACGGACGAGATCAATATGCTTGCTATTTAAATCAGACGTCTCTGAGACATCCGAAGTGTGTATGAAGTAGGCCATCGACTGAGATGACCTTGGCCTTAGTTATTTATTCGATCCACGTTTACTTTTTCAATACTTATATATTCATTCTGTAAAGAGTTTCTATGCACAAGACAAGATTATTGTAAACTTCAAAGTACAGCCAATAAACCGAGGAAATCCGGGAAAAAGATTGGGGTTTTTTCACTCGCAAAAAGTTGCAATCACTTGTGATTTTTTACTCGCAAATTCAATTTTTAATTCGCATTTAGCGAGTATTTCCCCTTAATTTCGTTGCCTGTATCAAATGAATAAATTAAATCGTAAATAGCCATTTTTCGTTGTTGACACATGTGCGGGAATGTCTCGACTTCTCGTCCTCAAGGAAGGATGTTCCGAGAAAAAAAAAGGAGTAGATTGGGAAGTTTGAAAATAAAAGCACCAAATTGAATGACGAGACTAAAGATGTTTTTGAGACAATTAAGTACGTTTTAGTTTAAACTTAACGTTTGTCATTTGAATTAAGTACTTAAATATGGAGAAACCATCAGGGTTTCTTTTCTCTGGAAAGTTGGTCAGGGCTAGTGGATGTAAGGTCAGGTCTAGTAAATATTATTTGAAGTAGCCCGACTGGTCTAGTGCTCAAGAAAGTAAATGTCAAACCCTGCTAACCCACATATGAAATATCATTATCATCAAGTGAATGGTTCTCAAGATATTGAGCGGACAACACATGGTCTACAGACCGACCGACCGACCAACAGGTGCAAAACAATATGCCCCCTCTTTTTCAAAGGGGGGCATAAAAATAAACTCCAACCACCTGCCCATTTTTATTTCCAAACAAAGATGAAAATCTAAAAAATAATTTTATGACTAGGCCAAAATAAAAAATGTGTTTGTTTCAGGTTGCCTGCCCGACCCTAAATATATCCACCGACCCTATTAATTTTTTTCAATTTTCCGATTTCAATTCATCGATATACGAACTATTACCCGAAATGCCAAGACATCTATAATTGTAATATTAAAACTCCATCACATACTGTGTATTTTGTAAATTAAACATTGTGCTCTGAACCCATTTTTTATCTGTTAAACACATTATATTACAACTTTAACTATAAAATTTTCATTGATTCGAAGGCACTTATTTATTTTTATAAAAAAAAATATTTAAATAAAAATAAAATAAACCTACCTACCAACCCTTTTTTTTAAAAATGAGAGGCGACCTAAAACAAACATTTTTTTTTTGGCCCTATGTGGCCTAAAATATTTTGTATACTTACTAATTTCAAAACTCGAAAGGAAATGTTATCCATGTGAAGCCATCGTGCTCTGTTCATCCTCTGGGGAAGACAATTAATTCTTTGATTTGCAGTTTGTGTCATGACTACACCATGATATCTTCTAATCTCGTCATACTATCAGAAAGTAATTTTGGCAGTTGGCAAGTGTATCAATGGTGTTACTTCTTCATGATCAGATCTTCTATACTGTGTCATATTCAGCATAAAGTAACAATTAAGGGCTATCATCTAGTTCTGAGGTACTGAGGAAGGGCTGTTTTTCTCAACACATAGCCTTTCTTCTGGTATTCTTAGGGATACTTTATTCATCTTTTAATTACATTTCCTTCTTGGAGATTAAAAGTTGAAGACCACTGAAAGAAAAAGAAGTGATTTAATGAATTCCATGTAGTTTATCGAATGTGCTGACCAGAATATTATCTAACTGTAGCCCCCCCCCACCCCCCCACCAAGCATGCAATGTCATACATGTATCTGAAATCAATACTTATAAAAATTAATTAAAATTAAAATCTTCAAATATACAATCTTGTTACACATCTCCTATATTTTTCACTTACGATAACTCTGAATTTTTAATAAGTGCGTCCTTTTGTCCACAAACTTTTAACAACCCCTCATAAACAATTTACAAATATGATATCAGAAATAATAATCTAAAAAATTATCCTGTTGTTCATAGATGCATGCCATCAACATTAAGAGTATAACAAATAACAAAAGCTCTCCTGACATTGTGCCATTCTGAAAGAAATGAGGTGCTTATACCCCCAAAGGCAGGGGGGTAACCCAGAATTGTGTCTAGAGAGCGGAATAATATATTTAAGGAATTAACCAAAAAATTAGTAATAATTTTTTTTTAGCTATGAATTCATGTTAAATAAAGTGCACCGCCATGGCACATGATACGCCCGTCACATATTGTTAACAGTATAGATAGTACCCATTAAAACATTTTTTTTTTTATATCACCTTAATTAAATGTCACAGTGACCTTAAAGTAGCATGCGACACACCTTCTACCTAAGATGCATTAGTTGACCAATTTTGGTGATTCTAGGTCTAATAGTTTTCAAGTTATGAGCCGGACAAGTTTTTGCCATATATGGCCATATCTTCTTAATGAAAAGTCACAGTGACCTGGTTTTAATGTGCGACACACCTTCTACCCAAGATGTATCTACAGACAAAGTTTGATGATTCTAGGCCTTGTAGTATTTAAGTTACGAGTCGGACACGAAAAAGCTAACAGACGGACAAGTTTTTGCCATATATGGCCATATCTTCTTAATGAAAAGTCACAGTGACCTGGTTTTAATGTGCGACACACCTTCTACCCAAGATGTATCTACAGACAAAGTTTGATGATTCTAGGCCTTGTAGTATTTAAGTTACGGGTCGGACACGAAAAAGCTAACAGACGGATGGACAGACACGCCATACCATAATACGTCCCGTCTTAAGACGGGCGTATAAAAATTGGTCATGGTAGCTCAGTGGTAACACAGTCTTCGACATTAACCAGTGGCTGATGCCCGAGGCCAGTAAAATCGGGATCGGGCTTCTTAAAATATTAAACCCTGGAGTCCGATGGGCCTGTAAATGTTTTCTTATATGTTCTGTATATATTACAAATAAAGCGTGAGATTGACTCAGACTAAATGTCATGACTTAGTAGTCAAATTTCGCATAGAAAAATTATCAACCATGCTGCCTTTTCTGAAGTATAGGGAGGGGGCTCGTCCGGGAAATTCAAAACCACCCAAGCGTATTTCACAATCACAACCATCCAATAAAAAAAACCCAAAAAAACTGTCGTACGAGGAGAAAAAAACGAAAATTCATGCCCCATTGGACCGAGTTCAAAATTAACCATAGACCGAGTATATGTCAAATGGCACTGGTCTATGCCAACTGTAATTGAGATAGACCAAATTGTCTATGCCAATTTTCTAGATTTAAAGCAATAAAGTTATCCAAGAGGGCCTTGCATGGTCAGTCGACGTCTGATAAACATTATGAGGAAAGGATGATATTACAGAAATGGAAAGAAAATACACTTTCTAAGTATATTAGAAGTAAATGAAAATGTTTTAAATTTGTGTTATTATTTTTTCAATGTTGTGGTCTATGCCAATTCGATGAGGTCTAAGTCATCTTATTTTGGCATAGACCTGTGGTCTATACCAAGTTTTAAACCAATTTCGAACACTGCGAGGGTAGGCCTTGGCTAACATTTAAAAAATGTTTTGTACGTGGTGTATACAAAACAGAGTTGAACATGAGCTGCTGATGTATCTGCGAGATTAATCAGTCTATGCGAAAGACATCGGACCGTCGGACCTGACCGATATGCAGTGCCTCAGGTCCGATGCATCATTTTTTACACCGGACCGGAATGTCAGATGTCTCAATGTCCGGTTTTGAGCTTTACTATCTTGATGCAGAGTTTGTTATAAGTAAAAAAAATAGCACACATCCAAATACGTAAATGAATTGATTAAAACCGCATGGACTGTCTAAAGTATTATACGGGAAGGATTCCTGGAATAGTATAACTAGTATAATAAATAAGATTCACTTGGTTTTGCATTTTCACGTGTTTCACTTTTTTACATTAGGTTTTTCGGTCTGACAAAATTTGGTTCGGTCCGGTGTGTTCATTGATTACACTGGACCGAATGTCCTGTGTGGTCCAAAAACTTTCGCATATACTGGATTAATATGTTGAAAAATAACATAATCCTTTTAATGTCAGTTGTTCTTTAACTATGATCATCTTGACCTGTATTTTCCTACAGTAAAAGAACTGTGCATGTGTCTATAGAGTAGAATCAGCAAATAACAAGAGATCAAATTAGAAAATAAACATTTTGGGCCTGCAAAATATTGTTCGGGCTTGCACAATTATTATACTGGGAGGCCCGAAGGGCCTGTACTTTACAAAGTTTTTCGTGAAGACTGGTAACAGGATCAAGAAATCATGGTTTCGAGCCATGCTTGTACTTTATTTAGGGTGAAAATGTAGGTAGTGAGGTGAATGCTCCATCATCATATTTAGCATTCAAAAGAGAAAGTTGCTGGTCTTTCAGATGAGACCTTTAAACACCACATGCATGCGTCTAAATGTGTGGCACTTCATACTACTGAAATATTCTCTACAGGTATTATACTAAAATCAAACATACACATACATGTATATTCATATACATGTTAAAAATCTTAATTATCATTTTAGAATTTTCTTCTTTTGACAAAATGATGCGCAAGTACATAAATGGAAGCTATGCCACTATATGTCATGACACTGTACAGCTTGATCAGTTGATACATCACATAAACAGTCACAGATGTAAACAATCAAGAAAAACTCAGTACACAACATCACCCCTTAATTTTGAATTGTAGCTGAAGATCATTCTGCCAAGATCGAAATGCAGGTTGGCAATGATTAGCGAGGGTTATATTATTCTTAAAAAGTAGATTGAAATCAAAAGTTAACTGCCAAAGTTATCAGGAGACAATAATCCATACATGGTTCAAATTTCCTCCACTGCCACCTAAAGTGCACGTGTAAACAACGCGTGTGACATGCACCACACCCCGACAGGCTACATTGTAAACAAGTCAAATGCATTCAGAGTAATAGTTTTACATATGATATTCTGTTTGGTTTATAGTCTTAGTAGCTACATACCTATGCGGTACACCTGTACCATGTACGTACTGCAAACAGTGCGGCGTAATGTACATTTGCATCCTCGGGGATTTCAACCCGGACAAAGTGGAACATGCCAATCCGAATACATATATATCTTTCGTTTTTATTTTTGCATTTTATTTATTTATCTATTTATGTCATGGCGTTGGGAAAAAAACTTCAAAGTAGGGAGACAAATGAAAAGGGGGATACGGTCCAATCATCCAAAAAAAAGTCCCGTGTGGAGGGGTGGGGGTGGGGTTGATTCCTAAGGACTTGGCGCATATCTATTTGTTTTTAAATGTGAAATTCTATCCAAAATCAATATGAATTTTTAGTATACAGAGTACATTAACTGCAAAGATTAAATTTTAGAAAAAAAACCAAACAGTTCACGTACTAGATATATCACTTTCATCATCGGAATTTTCAGTAACTCGGGTACTCTGTCGCTTGTACATAACACGATCGGTATGAAACACCATTTAATCAGTCTATCTAATAAAAAACTCATTGTTAATATGCAAAATTTTCTTTCAACCGTGTTTACTTACCTCAGATGGGCCAACTTCTTTCCCTGGAAAACTCCATTATGATGACATCACAAATTACGTCATTCAAAACAGAGCATGCGCACTTCGAAAGTGTGTAAGCCATGCTCGCAAGGAAAAAAGATGGACGAGTGCTAAATCTTTACACACCTGTTACACACATCTCATAAATCCTGTTAAGTAAACACTTCAGGATTTTGATGGTAGATGAACTATTTAATGATTTTATGCTGATTTTTATAAAAATCCAACTGAACACCACCATTTTCGTGTTCCTTTGACCGACCCCGTGTTGATTTACACGTGTGCCTTCTTATTCACTGGTTCAATTGACAGGGCTTACAAACACACACACACACACACACACACACACACACACACACGCACGCACGCACGCACGCACGCACACACACACACACACACACACAGGTACAACACAGAGCATGCGAAGCGTGGCGACATTTCGGAATTGCATGTGCATCTGCATTAGGCCTAGTGCAGATTTGTAGCTCTCTGGGAAAACATTTGAGCATACCAGAGAGCTAAAGATCCACTCCCTATGCGAATCTTTGGTCTATGGCGGGTCGTTGTTATCCTGCATCGTAATATCAAAAAAGTCCTAACATATTTTTCGAGTATATTTCTGTCTAAACATTTCTTAAAGCCCCATGCGAACCCAAAACGAGAGATATCCATCTTAGGTAGCAGTGAATTTGAACCCTGTTGATTTTTATATATATTCACTCTATCCAATATGAAGTACGTATTCGGTCTTCATTTTTATTAAACACGAATATTGGAAGTAAATATTGAAAAGTAATCCTAGAACGTTCTGAAAGCAATCACTCTGGTCCCTATTCATCATCAATACTGACAGAACTTAGTGGGCATGGAATTATTTTATCTAAAATATCTAACAAACAAGGGGCCCACGGCAGAGCATTAAAGAAGATTAAAAGTGAAGATAACGAACAGTGATCATTCTCGTATCTCTATGCTATCAATAACATTAAGATATTATTTTGAAATGGTTAACAGATAAACACTATATATATCAAGTTTGGCTCCGCCCTGGAGTCAGTACGTCTCCCCTTGAATTCTTGAAATTAACAAATTCGGTAGAGGCCTCCATCCTCTACATGACTAGATCTCTGCGTTTAATTTTTCTTACAGATGTGAGGTTGTAGGGAAGATGTTTTAACATTGGTAAACTTTTTGCTCCATCCTTAGTGCCCTGGGTGTTTTGGAGTAAAGCAATACTCTATGTCCCCATGTCTCAAAGATGCTTTATACCAAATTTGAAAAATCATCCTATCAAAGTCAGCCTTTGACTGTAAAAGACCACTGTTCGTTAACTTCGCCTTTCATCTATACCTTGTACTCAGTGAGAGTTTTTTATCGTGCCAACGCCTGTCGCGATTTTAAGGTCATATCCGAAGGTCCTGTGATTCTCATTTCTAGATGCCGAAAATTTCCAACCATCACACATACATGTATGCGGGGTTTGTGTTTATACATGTAGTGACGTCATTATCTTATTGGAAATTGAATGAGGATTGTGATATTTTGCTTGATACTGTGATGAAGGTAATTTGATATGACTGAATGACTTATCCGTTTAATTGCACTTCCGTTAAATTTGCAATTACTTTGCACGTTTATACACTCATCTACATGTATGTGTGTGTGTCTCTCTGTGTGTATGCATAATTTACGTGCTCTACTTCATCGAATATAACCTCCTATGATACTTGTAGTACAACATTGATCAGTCTATTCTTAGCACTAATTCATAATTACAACTTTTGTTGCATAGATTATGGATGTCAACCTGCCTTTTCTAATGCTGACCCAGTCTTAGATCAGGGATCAGACCTTATGGGTCTGGGTTCCAGAATAAGCTATAAGTACACATCTGCCTACTTACATGTCGGAAGTGAGTACTTCGACAAGGAAGGACTATGGAAGAGAAACACTACATTTGGTATGAACAATAGTAGACCGGCAAAAATACTAAATGTAAATACCCTGGAGCAAATCCCATACATGCATTACAAGGAAAGTCCACGACCCTCGTATTGGGAGTTCTTGTAAGATGTTTAAAAATTGACGTCTAGTACATTATCCTCCTCGAATCAGTCATTATATGATATACAAGTGTACGCATCGTCTTTCATTGCTGTTGTGTTACGTTTCTATTTTGCAGTTAATTTTTCTCAGTGTCAGTTTCCAGGACGACATTCCTCCGTTACATAACTTAGTATCGGCACAAAAATGTTCTTGATACCCATAGTTTTGGAAAGTGTGAGTGAATGGATGGTAAGTAAATTGCTCTGACAACCCTCTTTGATAATGATCAAACTGCTAGGAACGGCTAATTGATATTTGCTCTTATTTTGAAAGAAATATAATTCAACATGAAATATCTATTTCATTAGGTCATACAGGGACGATCCAATGGCCTGGTTGATTTCTATAGAACCTGGTTGGAATACAAAAATTGGTTTGGTTTGGGTCCTTCGATTCAGAATTTTGGATAGGTTTGTTATTCTTTTTGGGGTATCAATGCCTTGTTTCACAATGGAGATATTCATTAAAACATGAGTAGTACTGTAAAGCGTCTTTCTATCAAGACAAATACGTGTACCTTGCGGTGACTAGTTAACCGAAATATTCTCAAACATAAAATAGACATGGGCTGGTTCGTGGTGAGAAATATTCCCGAATAAAAGTTGGTTTGTAGTATTCATATATCGCAAGATTTTATGTACTAAATCATTATACCACACGACCTTTTCCTTTCTGAAAATAAATTTGATAAGTTGTCTTGATTTATAAGTGTATAAATAGAAATCCTACTCCAATCGAAGCCTGCAAAAATACACACATGTATCTTATTTATACATTTCCTTTTTCTACGAGAATTATGAAGAAAAAAAATCACGGTGAAATATATTGTTAAATTTCCTGTTATAAATATAGACGAAAAGGATAAGCAGACTTCTGTTCAAAGTTACTGTATTCTAATTGGAAATTCATATTTAGTATTTTGCTGTAAATACATTTATACATGTAACACATACTGTTGGATGTTTATGAATGTCGAAGAATTTGATGCACCACTATAACGTTTAACTTGCAGAACGTATTTTTGCAGGAAATTATCTCATTCAAGAACTTACAACAGCAGAATACAACACGCTACGAGTTGAATTCTTAGTTGATTTGACATTATATTCCGCCCAATACTCATGGTTCGTGGTAGACAGAGAGGGAAAATACTATCGAGCACAATTCAGTAACTTTACAGGAAATACATGTTAGCATGTTAATAGCAGCCCAAGTCATCAACATTATTCCATACCTTATATAAATTTGATACATGAGCTAGTATTCTAATGAAATCAATATTTGAGCATATTTGTTTATTATATTGTTGGTATAAAGTTGAGGTACTTGAACTGCGGGCATATTTTTGTCGATATGCAAAACTGAAATAAATTTATGGTACGGTATATGCTGTATATTTCCTATATTTCTCGGCTACTTACTATCAGGAAATGACTCGTATAGAACTGGAAATCGCAAGTGAACGGTTGATTAAAAATCGTTACGTCTATCTAAAATTGAAATCCAGTAATTTAATTTTGCAGGCGTTGATTCTCGCTATATTGCATAATAATAATAATAATTTCTTCTTGTATGATTAGGAATGTACAGTATCATTTCTATTGATTGTATCCTATTGTTTTCAATGCCTACATTTGACAATATTTCAAATTAAAGTTGATGCACTGGGATATTTTAATGGAATGCAGTTTTCCAACTGGGACGATGACCATGATTTGGTGTTGCATTAAACGCTGTCGCGCACATTACACTCTGTACTAACGATGGTTGAGTGTAGGTTGTAAACCTTTGTAAGGTCATCTACAGAAGATCCCATGACGTTACAATATTCAAGAAACTGTTTCACCGTGAATTGTCCTACCATGGTCTCCAATTGTTTGCCTTGTCGTCTTCGTGGCTGTCACAATTTGTGATGCTGGCATGAAAATAATCCCTCGCTGCAAACCGTTCTTTGAAGAAAGATCACGAGTATGTGCAAATAAGTTTATTATCGTGCTCACTAATTTAGCAAGTAACACCTACACTCATACACACGAATGCACACAACAACATTCATACAAACAAAAACAACAAAAATATAACAAAACACAAAATATGAATTTACAGACGATAACACGTAAACCCGACTAAAGCTAAATGTTAAGCTATGTTGCCTTTTGTAGGAAAACCAGCAGACTTGTCTTTTGAATTCGAAATAGGTTAGACAGGATGGCGAAACAAAATACGTTGACTAAAGAGTTACCACGCTTTACACAACAGTCCTTGGCTGTCTTCAGACAGGTGGTGACACTTTGTCCGTCACTCGCTCAACGTTTCTGTAGCCGTAAACTTATTTCCTGTATTTATATAGGTCGTTCTCCAACGCTGTTCATCAAAAATCTTAGAACGCCATGACATACATGTTGCGAGCATCTGCTCGATCCATACAATACCACACATAGCTGGTCACCTATAATTACACAGTAACAGTCGGTGTTCTTACATATTCATATATGCACTGAAAACTTGCACATGTCGGGTATATTGTGTAATACAAATAATTTAAAAAAGAGTAGCAAAATTTCCTAACGTAAACAAAAATAAACAGTTCACATTCACCGCTGTCGAAATGCTCAAAATTGTGTTCTCACTTTCCACACAGGAACATCATTCGAACACCCGTGCTAAATGTACATACAATGCAGGTCCAGTAAACCACACAGGTAAAACTCTCGACCACATATGTCTATCATTTTCACACATTGGGCGGACACACCTTCCCACTTCCACGGCCTGATCAGAACTAACATGTAAGCATTTACAAACCGGTCTGACATTTATGACCAGCTATCCGTAACGACTATATGGTGGGAACAAACTCTGGAACGCCATAACAAGCATAATAAAACAAAATCAAATTGTGACAGTGACATCCGTAAATTTATTCCACAAAAGGCGTTGCCGCATGGATACTAGTTGACGCTGTGTTGTGACAACTGGTCAACCAGGTATTGAGCACTCAATAATGAACCCTGTTTGGCGATGGCATCGTATCAATCGGCTTATCCTGTAGGGGTGAAAGTTAAACCGTCGCTAACTACGCTTGTTTGCACCGGTACATGCCGAGTACTTAAATGCGACATTGTCTAACTTTTAAAGTTTGTTCTTCAATTTTAGATGTATCGTTAGGCAGCTTTGTTTAACGATGACAAAACTACTTTTTATTACTTTTGATAAGAGTCTGACATTCCGCGCAATTCTACTCAAACTGTGTCAACAATTCGCACGGGTATGGCAGCTAGGGGAGTTTAAACATCAGTCCAATTGTGGGGAACTTTGCAAAAGTTTGAGAAAAACATAATTTTCAATATTCAGAACAAATGGATTTTGTGTCTTTAAAATCAGTCAGTATAATATATCGAATACATTTTATTTATTCATTTTCATTCATATGTCGATGTGATATATTCCATTTAACTCGAAATAAAACCTCACAGAGTCTTCCATATCTATTCAACAAGTAGATATTTCATTGAAGAAATATGTTAACTAACAACCAAATTTATAACAAACAGATTCCCCATCATCAACTCTCATTATTCCTGTAGTAATATTCCATTATCATCTGAAAAATGTGTTTAAATTGTATCTTAACTGATTCGATACACGAAAAAATATTCTGCGTATGATTCAATTCTTGAATGGAATAAAACTACTGGTCAATAAGACCATGTTACAGAGGTTTTGAACAACAGTCGCAAAGTCTGTAGCTGTTAATGATATTTGCAAATATAACATGACATCGGGTCCAGCACTATCTGACTGCTTTCACACCATTTGTTAAGGGCGTTCTTTACATAATGATATTGACTGCGGAT
Source organism: Ostrea edulis (assembly GCF_947568905.1). Lineage (NCBI taxonomy): Eukaryota > Metazoa > Mollusca > Bivalvia > Ostreida > Ostreidae > Ostrea > Ostrea edulis. The sequence continues at coordinate 84,984,586 of NC_079170.1, read as the reverse complement.
TATTCCGTTTATCTGATCAATATAGAGTGATCACGGCGGATGCAACCTACCAACAAAATATATCTACTCCTTATACGCATCTAATCCAGGCTCTAGTGTATCAAAAGGTCCTCATTAATCATGCTATTCATTTTGAACTTTTTATGGGATTTATGACATTGATCACTGTCCGTTGTCTTCGTTTCTTCTACCGTATGAGCCATAATCATTGTATATTCATATCATATATTGAATGAAAGGTGAAGATAACGAACAGTGATTAATCTCATAATTCCTATAAGCAATGGAAAATACAAAGTTGGGCAAACATAGATCCTTGGTTATACCAGAGTTGGGATCAGGTGCCTAGGAGGAGTAAGCATCCCCTGTCGACCGGTCACACCCGCCTTGAGCCCTATATTTTTTGATCAGGTAAACAGTTATCCGTAGTCAAACCCACTGTGCCAAAAACGGCCTGACAATCGCTATAAAATACCTCAGACAGTATTTGACCCAGTGATAGTCTGTATTTGGCAAAGTAGATCGTTATGAGGACCATGCAATTTGCGAAATGTTGACTTTAAACGAAACGATTGAAACCCCTGCCCCGATCTTAAAACTGACAATACACAGAAGTAGCTCTTGTGTATCGAACCAGTTAAGATACACATGTGTACACACCATATGCAAGTGATAATGGAATATCGCTACAAATATATGGGAAGTTGACGATGAAGAAACTGAAATGATTTCGTTTGTCAAAAAGTTGAGTCGTTTGCCGTTAATAGCTATTTCCAATGAAATGTCTGATAATGAAGCTCAAATGGATGTGTTTGTGGTGTTTTTTATTTCAAGTTCACAGGGATATATCAAATCGACAAATGAATGAAAATTATTGTTAAAAGATGAAACGTCGTCGATATATCTAAATGTCGAATTGAAGGCAACAACAATATATTTCTTTCTCCTCACGTAGTTTCGACGTCTTTTGTGTTCAGAATATATAATTAATTTATACGTAGATGGTGTGTCTATTTGTCTTTCATGTGTATCATATCCCAACTATGTCATATTCGACCAGATATCCATTGTGTAGTTAAATGTTGAATAACACTAGGTAGGGTACAGTGTGGTGACAAGACAAAGAACTGCAATTCATACTTTATTACTTTATTAGCACTAAACAATTACATCTAAATTATAAATACTATACAAATATATCTACATTATAAAAACTATGAAATTACTTCTATAGTGTAAATATTGCAACATTACATCTACACTTTAAACACTATAAAATTACATCTTTATTATAAACAGTTTAAATCACACGAGCATTAATACCATTGTATAATTTCATCTACATTATAAACATCATAAAATTACATAAACTCTGTAAGTATTTATAAAATTACATCTATATTATATCAAAAACAATTTGTACATACTAAAACATTACACTGTATCCACTATAACATTATATTTGCAATATAAATACTATAAAATTACATCTACGTCATAAACATTAGAAAATGTACAGAGTTGTGAAGTATGGGTATGCATTGTTTTGATATTGTCTTATATGAAGATTTTAGAATTTTTCATTCACGTAGAGACATCAACAGCTTTAAGTGAAGTCCCAAAAAAACTGAACTACAATTCTGATCTACAATTATGATTTACAATTCTGATCTACAATGCGTGGCGATTATGAGAAATCAGTGTTTTCGGAACTATGCATAAATATTGCTACTGAAGAACTTTTGATTTTTTTAAATCAACCAGGACTCTGAAGTACTTATATATGAAATCAGAATTGTGAGTGAAAAAAACACATTTTTAGATGAATTATCACCAGAAGCAACCTATTACTGGGTCAAATGCTGTCTGACGTGTTTCATACCGATTGTTTGGCCGTTCTTGGCATACTGATTTTGACTAAGGATAACTCTGTTTACCTGATCAAAATATAGGCCTCGCGGTGGGTGTGACCGGTCAACAGGGAATGTTTACTCGTGTTAGGCACCTGATCCCACCTCTGGTATATCCATGGGTCCGTGTTTCCACAAGTCTTTATTTTGAATTCCTTACATGGTGTTTAATACCGTAGTTTTTAATCGATAGTGAAGTATAGTGAGAAAAATGTATGTTTTGATGATCTTCATTCTGAAAAAGTTTCGTCATTTCAGATTTTCTAAGAGTTCTTTATAACTGTTCAGAGTCTACATCTAATATAAATCCATCTGTAGCCCATTACACTTGAAGTTGGTGCTTCACTGTAATTACTGTTTCAGAAAAGATAACGGGTTTGTTTATAAAATTCTGCAAGATATTTTTGTTACAAGTGTTTTTGTGATGTTTTGGAATCCAGTTTATAAGTACGGTAACAAGTTTATTTGTAACATTGTTTTATACCGACTGTTAGGACGTTCTTGGCACAGTGATTTAACTACGGATAACTCCGTTTACCTGCTCAAGATGTGGGGTGCACGGCGGGTGTGACTGGTCCCCTGGGGATGCACACCCCACCTATTAGATACTAGTCTCCAGGAGTCCGTGTTTGCCCAGCTCTCTATTTTGTATTCCTTGTAAGAGTTATAAGATTGAACTCTGTTCGTTATCTTACCTTTCATTGAGACATTCTGGTTGCATTTGAAATACATATTGAAAATATATTCCGAAAATGCTTTTTCTCATGTTAATCAATTGCAACAATGAAAGCAAGGGTACTTTTGATACACATGTTGTACTGTGTTCATGTCATGTGTTTTGTTGGACATGAGCTGCATACAGTTGCCTAGATGCACAGACCATACACATCATTTTTGTCCAACACAACGTATGTTCTCCTAGACTCAGTCAATAAATGTTTTGTTATACTGCTGTCAATTCAAAAATCCCGAAAAGAATAATAGAAAGCTTTATATGGGGTCTGTGTTTGCCAAACTCTATTTTGTATTCCTTATATGAGCTATGAGATTCTCTCTTAGTTATCTTAGAATAATTCTGATGTCATTTGAGAAGTGACCAAACACGTTTTTAAATCCTAGAGGTATTTTGAAAACGTCCTCCCCAAAATATAAAGTAAATGCTATTTGACTACGTTGGCATTGAGGGTAAGGGTTTTTATATCCGATGTAATTATTTGGTGATTTCAACCTAATGTGGAAAAGCCAATACAGTATTTGAGTTCTATTACTGTTCAATTGTGTCCATTAACTTTGTAAATATGACACATAAAACGCAATGTGTGCTTCGTACTGTCGTACATTCCGTGTAAATAACCATAGCACGTGGTGACAGCCCTCTGAGGTGCATATAAACGCTGGGCAATTTCCGGTATGCAGGGATGTAATTGTGGTATCGTTAAAAAAGTGATCTAGCATATTTGAATGCAATTAAATGAAACTGAAAATGTTTATCATCCTCATTAAAGTTGATGCGATATGAAAGATTTAATTGATCTACATCAGACTTGTATTTGAAAATGCTCTCCTTGAGTTCCATTAAGTTGCTTTTTATTATGGGCAGAGGCCGATTTGTGAACATTTCTGCAAACAGGGAAGATGTAGTTTTATAATATAAAGCATCGATATTCCTTGTTTGTGGTAGAAAGTGGAAATACAAAGGACCATTTACGATGGCATATTTATGTCTACTTCTTTATTTTAGATAGTTGAATGTACTGCTGCATCCCTATGTGACTGTAATATTCAGCCTAGCGATTCCAATATAATATTTTAACAGATTGTGGTCATGCACAACATATCAAGAATGGTTGAAACTTTGACTCTTCACGGAAAGGTTAATTACTCTAGAAAGTATTTTCGTAGTATGTATATGCACGCAGGTGCAGTGTCGTTTAACATCTGCTATCGACAAGACCTATTATTTCAGTGCAGAACAATATCGAGAATACTGTTTTGCATATCAATCAAAAACAAGAAAATCGTTTTATTAGCTAAAAAGGCAAATCATTATTATATGTTTTATTTAATCAGTTTCATTTGAAGCAATATTAACCGGTCTTGTAAGTTTATGTGGGATAAGAGTGAGAAAACGGTATAGTTGAACTTAGATTGTATGCAATTGTAAAATGAAATATTGTAATTCCATACCTGTGAATCGACATCCTTGACAACACTAAGCAAATAGCATGCCTTTCAGCGACGCTAAATGCCTATTATTAGATTCATAAATGATAGTGCATATAAAACCCGATGTTGCGTCATTATCTTGTTATATCAAATCTACTTATTACGAAACATGCACGTTGTGTTGTGCCTCGAATCATATTAATCATGAAAGTTGCTATATTAAGACTTATTGTAGTGGGGCATTTGCTATCATACAATCATATAATATGTAGTTTTACCGGAGGATTTTACGCCATTCGGTGGAATTCACGGCAAACAGGATCCGTATTTGATAAAATCCAGGGTATGAATTTTATAGACTGTATCGATGAATGTCTTAGACGAAAAAGGTGTGGGTCGGTGAATTACACGAGGCGGAACCTTCTTTGTGAGTTGAATGGCATCGACACTTTTGGAAATATCCTTCGTAACCATGTAGAGGGTTACATTCACAGCGACAAAAGTTCTTGGGATGCAGTGAGTAACTAAAATGTTCTTGTAATAACTGCAAAAAATTGCATCGAACCAACATTTTGTGCACTGGCAAATATAGCTTTCATTATCAATATCGTATAGAAACCTACACGTATTTTATCTCAAACAAATGCATGGATATGCAAGATATTTCAGGTTATCAAACACGTCTTGATATTTATTGGTTATCAACTTGTTTAGTGATATCGTCTGAAATTGTAAATGTATCATTAATTCAAACGTCATTTGTTTTTTATAATTTACAAGGAATTTAGTCAATTAATTCTGAAATAACTTTGATAATGCGAGTTTTAATTAAAGAATAAAAGTAAAAGAAGAAAAACATTAAAAACGTCCAAAAGCGGTGTGCTTTTGAATTATTCAAAAACTGCACTTAGGAGTCAGTAAATATTGCAATTGTGAGGTTTTCAGTCTGTTTCACCCTAGTTGTCCTTCCTTCCTATTTAGAACATCGTTGGACAATGCATACAAAATCCATGCAACGTAAATGAGAAATGTGTTTCTATGACAAAAAATGGCGGGCAATACTGTAAGATATCAGGTAAATATGAGAAAGACATTATATATACTTTACATGTATGGCTTCATTTGTCTGAAAGAAAATTCAACATGGTGTGAATTTTCTGATAAGAGCAGACAACCGAAAGCAGAAAAGGTGGTATTTTAATCATCCAAGCTTTATCACTTGTTGTGGGTTCTTGTTTTGCTAATATTGCAAACGTTTATCAATATAACTTCGCTGATATACATATTTGAAATTCATTGTGTGCAATCAGTATAGGGAATCACTTGTTTAATATATTCGTGGGGAGGGGTGTTCCTAACTATAGACATCAAGCCTGTAACCTTATCCCGCTCATTTCATGAAAATAATCAAATTAACCGAGTTTTGAATTTGACAAATTGTCACGAAATGGTCGCTCTCTATTTGTCAATTCAATTCTACCCCGTGTACCAGGAATGGGGAGGGGTATGACATTTTCAGGCTTATGTCTTGTGTATTTAATAAGACTATATTTAGTTTTGGACTCTCGATCATCAATCACTAGGTAAACAACAAGAAACCTTATATATAGTTGAAAAACATTGTAACATGCAAGGTGAAGAAAACGAACAGTGATCAATCTCATAACTCCTACAAGCAATACAAAATAGATAGTTGGGCAAACACGGACCCCTGGACACACCAGAGGTGGATCAGGTGCCTAGGAGGAGTAAGCATCCCCTGTTGACCGGTCACACCCGCCGTGAGCCCCATATCCTGATCAGGTAAACGGAGTTATCCACAGTCAAAATCAGTGTGTCAAGAACGGCTTAACAATCGGTATGAAACACATCAGACAGCATTTGACCCAATGTGAGGTTGTATTGACGAACTAGATCGTTATAACAACCATAGAATTTGTGAAATGCTGACTTCAATCGAGACTGTTGAAATCCCTGTACCATCAACTTGTTTGTCAGTAGCTTACCTCGATTTAAAAACTAACTATACCCAGAACAAGCTCTTGCATATCGAATCAGTTGAGATATATAAACACCATATGCAGGTGATAATGGAATATTGCTACATAAATGTGGGAAGTTGACGATGGAGAAGCTGAAATCATCCCGTTTGTCATACAGTTGAGTTGTTAGTTTGCCGTTAATGCAAGGAAATTATTAAAATGCATTGTTGAATAATAATGAATAATAATGAAACATACATGTGCAACTGAAGACATTAATATGTAATTAAGTGGTTGTATAATGATTCTATACAATACATATTGAGATGGAATCGATACTGTCGATTTCCAAGACATATTTATTTCCAAGAATGCTGATTTTGAGAGTTGTGTAGTAACCATATGCATGGTCATTTTACTCTATTTGAATTTCATTTTCATCTGTAACTGGTTGGAAACGACATGTCTTGATTTCAAAATATGTATGGGGTTGTTTCGTGTATGCAGACTTTACAAACAGATATCAATTCTAACTTTTCATCAAAAGTGTCTTGCAAAATTTAGCATTGTTTTAGCGACTCAGATGTTTATTAAGATATATATTTTGAAAATGTTGCTAAAATGTGTTAAAGTTGTTTTGATATGACATTGTCTAGGGTGATAAATCTAGTGCAGGGTCATATGTTAGTTTCAAAATTATGATGTGATCTTTAATTTATGGCTAAGGGTGTCGTTATACATTTAGAAACATTCTTGTCAACAATTATACGTCTGCCGCTTAATTGATTTTCCAGATTGTGGATTCCCTCCATCATTTTCTGATGCTGACCAAGTGTTCGACGAAGGAGAACGTCTTATTGGTTTAGGATACAAAATAAGCTATGTATGCAAAAACAGCAACTTGTACACAGACGGTTACTATGACTTTCAAATGACCTGCAAGGAGGAGGGGACATGGGAAATGTGTATGGATATTTAATTTCAAAATATATTAGTCTACATTTACCAAAATTGATATATTGGAAAATGAATTTGAGTATCATATATGCATACAAATGAAAAGTGAATACAACAAATAGTAATCAATCCAGAGAAAATACGAATATATATATATATATATGTATGTATATATGTATGTATGCATGTATATGTGTGTATGTATGTATGTATATATATGTATGTATGTTTGTGTTTATATGTATGTATGTATGTATGTATGCATGTATGTATGCATGTATGTATGCATGTATGTATGCATGTATGTATGTGTGTGTATGTATGTATGTATATATATATGTATGTATGTTTGTGTTTATATGTATGTATGTATGTTTGTATGGATAATATGAAAATGCAGAAAGAAAGGCAAAACACCACAACACAAATACACATATTTTCTGGCGTTTATTAAAAAGCTACTACAGAACTTAAATTATTGAAGCGATTTTCAAACTTTAATTTCCCTCAAAGTTCATAAATGTAAGGATGGCAAATACATTTTGCAGATGGATCCTATCAGTGTGGTTATCCTGGAAAGTCTCTTTCAGTGACAGAAGTTGGACTCGGCGCGAAGTTGTTTTCGATACCGAAGGTCTTGGAAAGTGGAACTGAATGGATGGTACGCTAATTTAAGTTACTAATAAGCTTTGGGAAATGAGATATACATATTACGTTTCAGATACCAATATGTAATTCACTGAGACTGGTTTTCGCTCCTTGATCGAGAGATCGAGGGATCGAGTCCAACTCCTGCACTGGTCACGTCAATTTTAAGACGTAAATTAGATAGTTTCTGTTCACTAACCAAAACCTCGACTTTTAGGAGTAATAATCACATGTCTTTTGCATGAGATCTCAAAATAGAAGCTCCTTTTCACAATCTTTGACACGAGAAGAACCATCACTATTACGAGCCAGATTGTCGTGTATATCTCTAATTTTGTAGTACTTCAGCTACAGCTGGTGACGACTCGATATGGACGAAAAATAGAAGTTATCAGAAATATCATACGAAAACTAATGCATCTGTATTTATCTCTGCGTACTTATTTGGTGTAAACGAAATTTGGTCCACTCTGAGTACATGCACCATTAGGAGTAATCATGATTTAGCATTTATTATATGTATGATAATGGATAAGCAGATGTTTTCATATTTCTTCTGAATCAGAAATGGGGTTCTTCAAAGATATAAATCCTTCTACTATAACTTCAAAATTCACAAACAACAAATCCTATGCAAAAACAATACAAAGTATATAAAATCCATGAACCATCTCTAACTATTTTGATAGGTCATCCAGAGACGCTACAATGGCCTAATTGATTTTTACAGAACCTGGTTGGAATACAAAAATGGATTCGGGTCCTTTAACTCTGAGTTTTGGATAGGTAATTTTCTTTTACTTAGAAAGAATGCTTGCTTTCATGATCGAGTTTTATCAAACATGACTTTTGAATGATAGATATTGATTTCAATAGCATTTATCAAACGTTGATGTACATTTTGACTCATATATAAGTTGCGTAACTTAGAAGGAACACAATCTCTCCTCAATTATTATATCAAAATTTGCACTAGGATATTTGTAATGTATGGTATAGCTATACATGTTTTAATGAACCGTCATGCTAAATTCAATGCTTGTTCACTGAAGACAGAAACGGATTCAACATTGGAAATTGTTTTCATTCAATTAGAAAATAAGACTTGGAGTGAAATAACTTCTTCATTGATCAATGCTCATTGTATTCACTTCACAGTTGGGTTAACGTATCTCGAGTAAAATAGCTAGTTATAACAGCATATTCGCCTTAACGTACAATTCTTCTAAACGTCGAATTATTTACTAAAAATCATTTGTCTACACGTAAGCATTGTATTACATGAGTACAGGAATTTCAACAGTCTCGATTGAAATCAGCATTTCGCAAATTCTATGGTCGTTATAACGATCTAGTTCGTCAATACAACCTCGCATTGGGTCAAATGCTGGCTGACGTGTTTCATATCGATTGTTAAGCCGTTCTTGGCACACTGATTTTGACTGCGGATAACTCCGTTTACCTGATCAGGATATGGGGCTCACGGCGGGTGTGACCGGTCAACAGGGGATGCTTACTCCTCCTAGGCACCTGATCCCACCTCTGGTGTGTCCAGGGGTCCGTGTTTGCCCAACTATCTATTTTGTATTGCTTGTAGGAGTTATGAGATTGATCACTGTTCGTTATCTTCACCTTGCATGAGAAAATCCCTCCCTTAACTATTATGGCATCTTATAAGTGACGTTCTACTATCTTTATCTGCTAGACTTCAGTTGTTCATCACTTTGACAAAGGTAAATATGCACTCAAAACACTTGCATTTTGGGCTTGATAATTCGACATTGATATGATAGATTTAAAAAAAATGATCTGGACCGGTACACTATTTGCTTATGTTTAGCAATGTCCATAATATCGACTCAAACGTTTGGATATTTCGTACATTAACTACCAACTCTTCTCTAAACGAATCAAAAAGTCCTATAGTCTGTATCAAAAGCTTAAGTTTACAACTAGTTACCTATAGGAGTATGACTTGGTTGAACTATAAATCGTCATCGGATTTTTGTATCCTAAATAACAATGTCAATCGTGGGCGATTTCAAGGTCACAATTTAATATATAGATTACTTTAATGTACACTATATATCAAAACATGACATATTTTCAAAGAAAACTGAAAAAAATATCATTTTACAAACAGACTTTCATACATACAGATTGAGCAGCTGATAACGGTAGTAAATAAATAGCGATATGATGTGACGTATTGCAGCCAATACAACCAAAGACCTGTGTGTCGTGATGTAATATTGTATTGTGATGTCATATAGCGTGGAGCCCGCAAAGATATATTTTGTGACTGTTGTTTTGATTTTAATCGAGAAACTTTAACAGCACTGCGTTATTCATTAACCATTGTTTATCATCTTCAATTTTTCATTGATCATTGTCAATTATCTTCACTTTTTCCTTGATCACTATTTGTTATATTCACTTGTTCATTGATCACTGTTTGTTATATTCACTTGTTTATTGATCACTATTTGTTATATTCACTTGTTCAATGATCACTATTTGTTATATTCACTCGTTTATTGATCACTATTTGTTATATTCACTTGTTCAATGATCAATATTTGTTATATTCACTTGTTTATTGATCACTGCCTGTTATCTTCATTTGTTCGTTGATCAATGTTCGTCATCTTCACCTTCCATTGATACTTGTTCGTCATCTTCACCTTTCATTGATAATTGTTCGTTATATTCACCTTTCATTGATACTTGTTCGTCATCTTCACCTTTCATTGATCACTGTTCGTTATCTTCACTTGTTCATTGATCATCATTCGTGTTTGATAGTTCATTAATCACTGTTCGTAATTTTGACATGTTCATTAAAAATGTGTTCATTGATCATTGTTCAATATCTTCATTTGTGAATTATCATTGTTACATAGATTCCTTTGTTCATTTATCACGGTATATTATATTCACTTGTTCATTGATCATATATATACAGAGAGAATTGTGTTTACTACTTACTGAATTCAAAATTATTGCTCCGATTTATATATATATATATATATATATATATATATATATATATATATATATATATATATATATATATATCTCCTGAGTAAAATAATAATGAGAGGGCGAGAATATTATTGCTAGTAATTACTGCAATTCAAAAGTGTGACTCAGATATGTAGCATTTTTTCCAGAGGTGTAGGGGAGCAGTCAGAGTACAAGCTGACAATTGTCTGACGATTCTTGTCAAGTACCAGAAATAAAACAATAGGCTAAGAAAAGGAATGATAATGTTCACTACCATATGTATTGCAATTTTAGGAAATGAGATCATTCACGAGTTAACATTAGCTGGGTATACCACACTACGGATTGAGTTGATTGTCGACTCTGTAGCATATCTTGGTCAGTACGGGTGGTTCAGAGTGGAGACAGAGAACAACGGTTATCGTATACACATTTCCAACTTCACAGGAAATCTAAGTAGGTATATCCCAAATCATTCATTCAACACATTCTACATAACAACATATAAATGATATGTGTTTTCAAAAGATGTGGCAAGAATAGACAGGGGTATATTGGAAATTTTACAAAACATTTTATATTTGGACATTTCCTTATAGCTGAGAGAATGAGTTATTTTGATGGGATGGAATTCTCAACATGGGACTATGACAGATATTATAGGATCCCAGGCTACTGTGGTATGCGTAACCAGGCAGGGTGGTGGTATAAAGAATGCCACCAGGGAAACTTGAACGGGCTGTACGGTGTGCAAAACACCACAGGTATCTGCTGGTTGATGACTACGGGTATAGACACAAATTTTGTATATCCCTCTCACGTCATCATGATGGTTATGAAATCATCTTAGATTATGAAAGTTAGATCATTGATTTCTGTGGTACCATTAATTATGCCTGTTAACAACGTTGTTTCATCTAGTACGAATAATTACACATTCAAAAGTAGTGATGATAATTGGTACAGTGATGTGTTATTGATTGACCTAGATAACAGTTCCGGTGGCCTATGTCACAATTTTGCTATCAATACATTTACAACATGTGTTTATTACTTATTTGTATGGACTCAATAGAGACAATCTATATTGAAAGTGTATGGATTATGTTTTGGACTAATTGCATTTATATGAAAGTATAAAATTAATGGTATGTTGAGAATAGAATAGGTGATCCTTAGAACGCTGTCTTTAAATGAATGTTTTAGAATTGGTTTCGCTTGGTGTGCTGTCATCTGATAGAAATTACACAAGATAATAAATTTTAAAGGATAGAGATTGCACTAAAACCAAACACATTCCTATATCCTATAACAGTGTGGGATCCACAAAATAGATACAAGGTAAAGGTGAATAAGATAGGGAATATAAAGCACTGAAATGATTTAACGACCCTAGCAATGAAAATTGTCATTTTCCGAGAGAATCCGTCTCTTTCTCAAGATGAAGAAGATAGTATACTTATATTGCGCCAGTGCGGGATCATGCAGGGTGTTCAAACCTTACATTCATATATATTGGGTAGGCATTAGTGATTTCTCAAGAACACCCAATCATAAGGTTCATCAGATATATACTCATGTCGTGTTTATTATGTATAATGAAACATATACCCATGCCATGTGCATGTAAATTATGTACATCAAATATATTTTCATGTCATATAAAGGAATATATACTAATGTCATGTATGGTGTTTTTATTGAAGTTGAGTGAAATCTTGGCCCTGGGCAGGATCAAAATAGTTGTTTCATATTCTAACAATGAAAAAATATTTCAAGAAGCAGAACTTGTTCGTTTAGCCTAATATGAAGTGCAATTATCACCTTGCTGTGCAGATTCAGTTTCCTCTATGGTCATTTAGTCAGAGCATGTTCACCGTAGGTTTTCAAATCATTACATTCTTGAAATACACGTGATGGATATTTGAATTATTTCCTTCATCTTAATCAGGTGCCGTGATCTACAGTTCCTGCACAGCTATTACAACTTTGATAAGGTGACTCGGGTGGGCTTTATAGACTATGTGTCTCTTCTATTTTTGCACGTTCGATTCTGCCTGCTGCTGCCGTGTTGATTAGAATTACGTGATCGTAATGTTGTTCTGTGGACTTCACATTCCTTTGGTGGATATGGGAATAGTTATCAGTGTCTGAGTGCAGAGAAACCCGAATCTGTAGCAAAAACAATCTGAGTGTATCAGTGCTCCCTATTATCTTTTCTTAATCATTTCTTATTACATGGGTGATAATGAACTTACTGGGCTGTCAGGGATAATTGTATTATAAGTATGTTTATTGTTGTTATTCGTAATCGGGATCTTAAAATCTAAATTCGGCCGAAGATTATACAGTAATCATGTTTTAGCTTTCTGAGGTCAAAGAGATCAGACGTGATTCTAATTTATAGGCTATTTCAATTGTTATTGAAGAGTTGGTATCTTTAATTGAATACACCACAGATACATATATTTGATTAGAATAGTGAATAGAAATGTATGATACTTGCCATATGATCGACTGCATTGTATATCCCATCCGACGTGACATCATCAGAAGTATTGTTGTCTGTACCGGTAAGTATATTGTTCTCGATCGATATTCTATCAATAAGCATGAAATAATATCATCCATAAAGAGTGTAAATACAGGATATCCAAACATTAATTAAAATGCAAAGCAAAGATAACGAACAGTGAACAATCTCATAACTCCCATAATGTATTGTTCTTGTTTGTGTGCTGTTTTTACTTTTTACAGATAATTTTTCGTCAGCTGTAGGTGAAATACCACGGTTCCCTAAACATGTATTTTGGGCCGTAGTGGTGAGGGTTTGTTATTGTGACAACGCCTGACTTGGCAAGATACCTTTGTTTTTATGACCTCATTCAATGACCTACGACTCTCACTTTTATATAAAATTCCGTGTGGATTCGGGTTAGAAGAGATCCTCTGTGACCTTTGCTTGTCGTAATAGGGGACGAAATCGGGCGGTCCTTAGGATGAGGTCGCAAAACACCGAGGCCCCGTGTCAAAGCAGGTGTTGCATGATAAAGATACCTTTTTTCTCAATGGCCTTAAGCGCCGATTAAGGCCTACATTTACAGTCCTTCACCGGCAATAATCACATTTCCATATGAGTCAAGAGGGACGTTAAACAATATTCAATCAATCAATCACATTTATATAAATGCCGATTGTTTGACAAATGCACAGTGACCTTTTTATGTCCTACATGTAAGATTGTAAGTTAGAAGCGGACAAGGTAAGAGTTGGAATTCAACCAACAACACTCAGTCTTTGGTTCATTATCTTAGACAAGCTCACATTTGATATAAGTCTTACGTTTATAGAAGAAGTTTTCAGTGAAATCGTTAAGTGATATAGCCCATGGAAGAAAACGTACTAGCGAACGATCTCAGAGACAATTCTGTTTAAATCCTCTCCCGTTCAAAACCAAAGCATATGATATATCTAGCAGCAATATAGGAAACTATTTTCTGCGAATTACATGCATGTGCCACCAAATCAACAGGTAGCAGAGATCTATAGATATTTTTATAATCTTAGCTTACATCTACATTTATATTTATAACCATAGCTGACATCTAGATGCATATTTAAAATCGTAACTGACATGTAGATGTATATTCATAATCGTAGCTGATATCAAGATGTATATTCATAATCGCAACTGATATCAAGATTTATTGTATACCCATCAATGTATCTTCTTTGATACTGTGGATTTCACAGCGTGTGTTCCGGTTTTCCGGATCACCACACTGTGGTTTTCTGATTCCATATCATTATCATCTAAAACTGATGCCGTCACAATGACGTCACAATGCAAAAACGCAACGTTATTTGTGAAAAATATTGATCGCGTCACAAACGAACCTGCGTACACAAAATAATTTGGATTACATTTATTATCATATAAATGTGGATTTAAATTGCACAAGGGGGTATATAATAAATTTATCATTACTACAGTAACTTGATCCGAAGAGTTGGATCACGTCTCGTTGACAGGGGCGGATAATTAGATCAAACTCGACGCTTCGCGTCTCGTGTGATCTGATGATCCGCGCCTGTCAACTCGACGTGATCCGACTCTTCGGATCAAATTACTGTAGTAATAATATATATGTATATTCATAATCGTAGCTGACATCAAGATGTTTATTCATAATCGCCAAAGTTTTATTTATCACAACGTTGAAATCTACTTATTTGATGACAACTGAGACATGTCATTGTATCAATGGTTTCATTCAAGAGTATATACGTTGCAAGGTAGGGGTATATAAATTATACATTGTTGAACTTACCTGATATACTTCATATATTGAAGGAACTTAAGAATAACAAATATTCCTAGAAAAATGGCTAAAATAGCACCAATCGAACAACCAACCATTTCACCGATGGTGTAACCTGTGAAGAGCACAAACATCAAGGAGCATTAGCGAATTGATAATTCTTCGAGGTTCAATGTCAAACATTGCCAAAACATGAATTCATAAATTTAATCAATAGCACCCTGCAGAGTATATAACATGTTGGCCAACTGGTTTTGACCGAAACCGTCGTTCGGTCTTCACGATATGAAACCGTGCCATTCTGTGCACTGGTAGTTTACTAAAAAGTCTGGAAAGGTGTTCTGTCAATTTCAATTAGTCAACTTTCAGTTTATTGTTTCATCTTGTGCAGACTAAGTTACCAAACTTAGTAAATGCCTATTGAATGGGAAAAGTCTGGGATGGTGATTATACTTCTGGAAACACAACTTCTTTTGGGTAATGTCATGTTATCAAAATACACCAAGAGTTTATTACAATTTTCGTAAACGACTGAACTACTAGGGAACACTTTTATGATATACTAAATGGATGGAATAAATTATATTGTTTTACATGCATGGGTCCTGACATGTAATCATGAATGATGCAATTTGCTTCTGATTGGGTCGATCAAAATACGTCTTCAATTTACTAATTTTAGGGAGCAGCAGTCATCTGAACCCTTTAAACTTTTGTTATTTCAAAGACTATCATGGTTACTAATATCTAACGATGTTATATACAATTCACAATATAAACCGTAGTTAATGTCTGTCCGATGACTGCAAACTCCTCGGGTATTGGTTATGTGCAGAAAACAAAACGTCCAATTGTCAGTCATAGTCTTGGGCGCGTAGCGCTGATTGCAGTCCAATACCTGACATAATGGGCACTGTGAGGGGGTGGGGACTTAGAGCTTACTTAACACAACTCATTACGACTATATCTACATACTGGGCACTGTGAGGGGGTGGGGACTTAGAGCTTACTTAACACAGTTCATTACGACTATATCTACATACTGGGCAGTGTGAGGGGGTGGGGACTTAGAGCTTACTTAACACAGCTCATTACGACTATATCTACATACTGGGCAGTGTGAGGGGGTGGGGACTTAGAGCTTACTTAACACAGCTCATTACGACTATATCTACATAATGGGCAGTGTGAGGGGGGTGGGGACTTAGAGCTTACTTAACACAGCTCATTACGACTATATCTACATAATGGGCAGTGTGAGGGGGGTGGGAACTTAGAGCTTACTTAATACGGCTCATTACGACTATATCTTCAAATTGACACGCTACAAACACTTTTTCCTGACACTATGTAATATTTCACGGGTCAGCTGTTACATTGCGACAAATACAATTTCATATTATAAAATGTTTTATATGCAAGCTATTTTCATTTCATATGTCGTTATCAAATATCTGGCATTTTACAAATTGTAACTGCTATTGATATTTGTAATTATGTTCGGGATCGATATAAAGTGGGTTCGGAAATCACTATAGTTCATAACTGAGGCGAACCAGGTTAGTTTACATGTGTTTTGGAAACACTGAGTCATATTACGGTAAGAAAACAGGACCTACAATGTTCCCAAATCAACTCTGTGCATTGAATTTACATCAGAAGAACGTGCTGACATCAAAGCATGGTAGATATTTTTTTCTCTCAAGGATGGGTGGTTTTCTTCAGAGAAAGTATACGTGTACATTGATGCATCAGTTAGTTTAGGTTATGTAGTAGTGTATGGCAAATGTTTTATCCAACCCTGATTAGCATCATATTTCTATCAAGGAGCTTTCTCCTAATATTTTGTTGGTGGAGATCTTGGGTCCAGATTTGTGGAACCAACAGATATTTTATCATCTGCTGTTATAGCAGTCATTGACAGCCATGTAAAGACAAACTATCAAAGAGGATTATTCGTCGCGTATTGGTTGCAGCGATGGAATTTGATAGTTTGTTTAAAGCAAAGCACATTCAAGGAAAGCAAAATGTACTTACATTCTACATGTTTCAATTTACATTACAGGAAGTCAAGAGTTATACCACAAGGTTTGACCAAATACCAACAATAGTGTCAGACGGCATGATTCACATTTAAGGCTATCAAATCAGCAGTTACTAAATGCTTCTTTGTACTTTTCAGAAGCAATCGTAAGCAACTATATTTCAGATGCTGAATCTTGCTAAATAAATTTCGCATTTATCAAAAGTTACCACTTTCTCTCCCTGTTTCAGAAATACTTATTTGCAGTTCTGAAGGGGAACTATTCCCACAAGATTTCAGCCCATCCACTATCACCTCTCACATTCCAGCTGTTAGTTATGCTCATAAACTCTATAACCTTTATGATTCAACTTTTTCTATAATAGTAAGAAAGTGATTAAAAGTGTCCACAATCTAGCAAAGTCTTCTGACACTAGAATTCCAATCACAAAACATATCCTTATCAAACTGCTCTGTGTATTACATCATACAGTTCAAGAGGCAGCCATAATGAATTATTTTGTCTGCAGTGTTTCTTTCTACTTTCCATGTCTTTATATGCGACTTAATGATTGGTCCCTAGGAACAATACCTTCAACTCGAAAGCAATTCAAAGGCATGGTTTATCATTCTTATGTGACAATTCTGTACAGATCATACTAAGACATTCCAAAAATATGAAAGGTAGTCAGCCAATAGTAATTACACTGTTAGCCAACCTTTCAAATAATCAATTATGTCCAGTTCAAGCCTTAGAATTGTACACCACCCAGTTTCAGTACACATTTGGCCCATTATTCACCCATTCTTCACCTTCAGATATGGCACCCTAGTTCCTTACAGTTTTGTTGCATCTCACTTAAAACTTGCTACCAGTTTCATTGACTTGGAATCATCACAGTACGTAGGCCACACATTGGGGCTGCCATAGAGGATGCAAAGAATGGCATGTCTGAAAGCGTTATTGAGCAACTTGATCATCGCATCGAAATTCCAATGCCAAGTGCTGATACATTATAATAGACCATTATAAATCTCTGTCTGAGGTTGGTAAAGTCAATTATTTGCCCCTGTACATGCACTGCCATGACGTTGGTTTAAGAAGGTCAGCTTATCACTGTTCCACATCAAAGTAGAACTTTCAGACTGTGTTAGCTTTATGTAAATTGAACTTTCCTATTCAAATTATTGGTATATCTATATGTAGCAAGAGGTCAACATGTGTTTGATTCATGTCACTGTGTCATCTCATGAGGTCAGCAGGTGGCTGCTCATTTGAGCCAGATTCTGGACTTGGCCTCCACATATTGCTTATAGATTGCAAATCCAATTCATTAGAACGACAAGTGGCCGCTATTGTGAACCAGATTTTTGCCTTATTCTCGATATCACCTGCCTATTGAATAATTATGAAACGAATTTATAAGGTCAGTATTTTGCTGCTCGTGTTGGACATATTCTAGTCACAATATTATGAAAGGTTTATGAACTGTGGAATAACAACCATTGTGTCAGTATCTGGATGTATATCGTACTGGATGTAGTTCAACTATAACCCAGTAAAATATATTAGTGACTAATGAACATGGCTTCTCATGTAAAGTTCATCTAGTCATACCCTTGTTCAATTCGAATCAGATCATTAAGACCTTTTTCGTACTCTAATTTAATTTCCATATGATATGTGAATATATGTAGTGCCTTCTCCTTGGGTGGTGCTACATGCGTCATAAACAAGGATTAATCATGTATTTGGCCTTCTAATTCTTGTTGCACAGTTTTTAACCATTATACACCACTGTCTGGGATAAGCACGAATTGCAACATAATGTTTTTAGATTTTAATTCATTATATGATCTCATCCCAGCTATTAATTTTGACCAACATTTGGTATATGTAAACTAGTATATGTGCTTCTGTTTTATACCTTGTCATTTATTTGGTTAATAAATGACACAATCTCACAACACTTGGTTTTAAGGATTTCGTTCAATATATGTAGCAAACAAGAACTGCCTGTGGAAAAGTCTTTACATTATATTATCATGGATTGAAATACTGAAATAGAAGTGAATATAAATGTAATTACTGTACAGACGTAAGATACTTTTTATAGAATCATATTCATGTACTTTATCACACATAGACTTTCAAAAAACGTGTCTGGCGAATCTGGCACTTAAAATTCTTATAATACAACAGCATGCGATCAAACGAATATGATGACGTTTTAAAGATTAAATCATAAATGGCAAAACAGAAAATCAATGGAATTTTATTTTGAATTTTTATACTGTAAAACCGGCCGATGTTTTGAATATTTCGGATTTTGAATAGTACGATACAATTTTTGCGAAAACCTCGATTAAAAAATAAAGCAACATCTGTAAAATTATCTTGTCCAGCAGTCTCTGTCAAAATTCATGAAGATAAAGGCGTGTCCTTTAATATTTCATTCAATTCAGACCATTATTCAATGCGTTAAAAGGTTTGTCTTCTTTGGTCTAGTATTCAGATTAATGAAAGATGGAAATAAAGAACAGTGATCAATCTCATAACACCAAAAAGCGATATAAAATAGAGAGTTGCGCAAACACGGACTCTGGATATACTAGAGGTGGAATCGGGTGTCTAGGAGAAGTAAGCATAAACTGTCGACTGGTCACACCTGCCGTGAGCCCTATATCTTAAACAGGTAAACAGATTTATCCGTAGTCAAAATCAGTATGACAAGAACGGTCTAACAGTTGGTATGAGCTGAAATTCTATACATGCTCTGAGTTATAATATAAACTACAATTTATTTATTTTTATGTTGGTGCATACAGTGTTTGATTCAATACGTCACAACATGCTTTGAGAATGATCAGTTTTTTTAATCGAGTCAGCCTACTAAAAAATAAGCTGATGTTATGGGAGGGGGGGGTCGTTTAAAATCAGCATTACGCAAAATATATGGTAGTTTAAATGATGCCAGTTTCAAATACAAGTTATCATTGGAACGATTGTTGTCTGAAAAATGTAATGTCAGGTAAATCATTACATACTTATTCAACCCACATTTATTTAAGGAATGACTTTAATTCTGGGGCAAGTTATACGAGTATAACCTGGTTTGGGCCAGTTTACACTTTATAATCCGCGGATTATAAAAAAAAAAGCGTAAACTGACCCAAACCAGGTTATACTCGTATAACCTGCTCCAGAATTAATGGCATTCCTTATAATTTAATGCAAGAGACAAAGATACCAACCTTCGTGTATCAAAATGTACATAAAATCGGAAAAATACAAGTCAACTAATCCGCGCAACGATTCACGTAGCAACAACGACGAAGCGATGAAGCTCGCCATCGTTAATCTTAGTTTACGGAGCCTAGCCTATTTATCAAAATATTGTATCGAAGGTGAAGTTTGTCATGATAGAAAATATGTGTAGATTATCCACGTAATGCGTATTTCGCTATCCTTTAGACTTTGAAGTCGCTCATCCCCGACAGACTGAGAAAATACGAGAAAATTGCATTGTTTAGGCCTATCCAAAAGAAGTCTTCAAATATCGGAAAATGCAATAATTTCGGCTTTTAATTCTGTGAAAATTTCTATTACATGAAAACTTACCCTTGGATGCAACGTTGTCGCTAATAGTAAATCCAACACAAGAAAATATGTATAAGCAAGTGACAAATTGCGATCCACATGTCAATATGACTGACGTCATGTGGTAAAACGTGACGTATGGATTTTTGTTCGCTTTTTTGAAAGGCGGATCACCCCCCCCCCCCACCCCACTATTTTTTTCCGAGTGAGAAATGCATTTCAAAATGAATAGAGTCATGCTTACTTGGTACATCATTATTTGAAATATAATACCTTTGTTTTAATCTATTATTCGACCATCATACAGACAAATATGTTTTACAACCGTGATTTGCGTACAAATAAATGCTAATATTGAGAAAGAAAAAATAATATGTGTATCAAATCGAAGTATATTATTGTAGACGTTGACAATAGAAGGCTGAAAACACTGCTGCAGTGTAAATTTAGAGAGAGAGAAAAATAGTTCCGGCATCTGGTTGACAAGGGGGTGTGTTCCCATACCACATCAAGTTATACCAAAATAACCCGAGTTCCTCAATTGGAATTTGACCAATCAGAAACAAGGATACAATGAGAATTAATTTATTGCAGATTAAGGTTCACCATACCATTCATAGGATTCAGCCGATCAGTCTCTGTTTGATTTTTCTAGTTCTCCGTTCATCTGAACAAGATATATGGCTCGTCACGTGTTCGATTGGTCAACAGGGGATGCTTACTCCTCTTATGCACCTTATATGTTCGATTTATCCGATATCGGCATTTGCACCACATCTCTTTTGTACTTCGTTATCGCATATAAGATTTTTCTATTGTTCGGTATTTCCCAACTTATTGGACTCTCGCTTGTTAATGAAAAGAAGTAAATAAGAAAGTAAAGATAACGAATAGTGATCAATGTAAAACTTATACGGTACCAGTTTTGATGCACCAGATGCGCATTTCGACAAATAATGTCTCTTCAGTGATGCTCAAGCAGAAATTTCATTAATTTGAAAGAACAATAAAGTTGTAAGAGCTAAAGGGAAATCTAGAGTGCCAAAAAATACTGCCAAATTCGTCCAAGGAAAAGCGTTATGCATGAGGGAGATAATCCTTAATTTTGAAATGAATTTCTAAATCTTATCCCAGCAATTAAATATACATCCGTCTTTTCAAGTTAGTAACGAAGTACTTAGCTACTGGGTAGTAGAGACTCTGGGGGACTAACAGTCCTCCATCAGAGGCAGCATCGACCCATCTCATGCATCCCATAACAATCCAAAATCAAGAGCACCAACACAGACCCCTGAATATATCAGAGGTGGGAACGAGTGCCTAGGAGAAATACACATCTCTTGTTGACCGGTCACATTTGCCGTGAACCCTATCTCTTAATAAGGTAGACCGGGCAATGTAATACAAAAACTATGCAGATTATGACGTCATACTGAAAGAAAGATTGGCTACATGAATCTTATGTATTGTATGTTAAATCAATGACTTTGAAGTTTTTAAAATTAACTTAGCCGACTGAATTCACAATGGATTATCATACCTCTTAATATTACGTGAAAGGTGGAAATAACGAACAGTGGTGTAGAATTATGTATGAGTGAAGTGACTTAGTTTTACTTAGTTTTGTATGCTGATGTACTTGAAATCAAATTTTCACATTACCGTATTTGGTGGAGTCATCATTTGACTCTGTGGAGCAATAGTTCAAATCAATAGTATCTGTAAAATGATAATGAATTGGATTAAGGAATGGATACATTGTGTCGTGGATTATCTTTTTATGTTCAATGTAAATCGAAACTCTTACCTAACGATCTATTATGCATAGAACATTGCACGTCCATGTGGTGACAGAAACAGCGGGAAGGCCAAGGAAATCTGGATTTACGTTGACTTTTCATAATCAGAGAAGTGTTTGACCATACACTGATTGAAATTTTCATTTCCCGAAATGTGTGATATCCGATACACTTTAGTGCTTGGTTCTTACACGAAATTTCATTTGGGTGGCAAACTGCGTCTTCAAAATAAAAACAAAGAAGGAAAGCAGAGCATTGAAAGGTATGCAATCCTAAAGTGATACTTTGTTTGAAATGACATATGAAATATCACTTACCGAGGTTAAAATTACAAGATTGGATCCTGTTGAATGATTTTATGACTTCTGCTAGACATCTTAACCTTTAAAATAATCATGTAAGTATACAAATGTGATGCTCTATAAATCAACATTAAAGATCAACACACACACACACACACACACACACACACACACACACACATATATATATATATATATATATATATATATATATGCAAAGCGAAGATTACGAACAGCGATCAATCTCATAACTCAGACAAGCAATACAAAATAGATAGTTGGGCAAACACGGACCCCTGGACACACCAGAGGTAGGATCAGGTGCCCAGGAGGAGCAAGCATCCCCTGTCGACCGGTCACACCCGCCGTGAGCCCCATAGCCTGATCAGACAAGAGCAAGTTCTGTGTATGGTCAGTTTCTAAATGAATGCAGGCTATAAGCTACTGACGAATAAGGTTATGCTACTGAGGTTCCAACAGTCTCGTTTAAAGTTAGAATGCATTCTACAAATAGTATGGCCTTTGTAATGATGAAATTTTCAAATACAACCTGTCATAAAATTGAATTTTGGCTAACACTTTTCGTAAGAATTATGAGGTCATGTTTTGCATATTGATTTTGATTGTTTGACTGTTCAACACAGGATGTTCACTCTTCCTGTGCACGTGATTTCTTTGATTTCTTCAGAAGTCAGTATTTGCCTTACTCTCATTTTTGTAATCCCCTATAAAATATGACTTTGTTTTATTTTTCGCTACTTTCACTTCTCCATGCAAACAAGATGAGTAGCAGATACAAATCAATGAAAATATGTAACATGAATTGAATTACACTCAATTTAGATCTATGTATTTTCAGTTTAGTTGTATGTGCTAAAGAGTAGTGCATACTTACGCAGAGATGTTGTCACTCATCACATGACTTGACGAATGGATCATCAAACTGATTACGCACACGATGTGTACACCTAGTATTGAGTTTACAATAGGCATTAGAATCATTGTTTTGTACTCTTTAATGCAAGGTGAAGATAACGAACAGTGATCAATCTCATAACTCCTACAAGCAATACAAAATAGATAGTTGGGCAAACACGGACCCCTGGACACACCAGAGGTGGGATCAGGTGCCTAGGAGGAGTAAGCATCCCCTGTTGACCGGTCACACCCGCCGTGAGCCCCATATTCTGATCAGGTAAACGGAGTTATCCGCAGTCAAATCAGTGTGCCAAGAACGACTTAACAATCGGTATGAAACACGTCAGACAGCATTTGACCCAATGCGAGGTTAAGCTAAGGATGATTGAAGATTTTATTGCATTGATACAATTGGTGTACAGATCAAAATACAACTAGGACACAATGTGCATGTATGTGTATGTTTTTAAAACCAATGCTTGTTTAAATAATGCGTACATGTATGTACAGAATGTTTTACAAAGCGTACACCTCGGCCTTGTCCTCGGGAAATATGAACCATTGAAATATCATAACATTTCAAAGAAAATTATTTTAAGAATAATTTATACATTTATCCTATTCATGTATAAACGCTAGAAACATTTTACTGGAACTTGTGAATAGTCACTTTTCAACAAAATGTTAGGATGTCGTGATATAATGCACTATCTGTTGTTAGTCTAGACAGT
Organism: Ostrea edulis; assembly: GCF_947568905.1. Taxonomy (NCBI): domain Eukaryota; kingdom Metazoa; phylum Mollusca; class Bivalvia; order Ostreida; family Ostreidae; genus Ostrea; species Ostrea edulis. Next base: position 84,960,221 of record NC_079170.1, on the reverse strand, counting down.
TATGGGCAACTTATGGCTGTTTGCAACCTAGATATTTTACTTTGCAAGACGGTAGGATTTTACGTTGAATAGAAAGCTTGAGTGAGCTTTGGATTTCCTCATATTTTCCCTTTTCACTGCTATAAAAAACATCGCCCTAATCATTCGCCTAAACAGGAAGAAGCGCAACTTTCCCTTGATAAATATCAAGGGATCTGTGTAAATGTTAGACTTTCTAAAATAGTTTCTAAGAGCAATCATTTCCTACCCATACGTCCGCACTTTTGTATATATATATATATATATATATATATATATATATATATATATATATATAAAGCACAAACAAACAATTATAACACTCAACCTTACGTTTACCCCTAGGATTTAAACGACACATGTGATAATCAATTAATTAATATATAAAACACTAAATAATCACAACTAGGTACTGAAAATATATATATTAATTATTTTTTGTTAACAAAAATAATAAATTAACAATAAAAATTGTTTCAGAATGCAGAAAACATACATATACGGGGGCAACGTACTAGAAATAACAAAGTCTAATCTGAAATGAATCAACATTTTCGTGTCACATTAAATGTTTTCTTAAGAATATACTGTGTGTATTTCCCTGTATTCTCTTGATATTAACTGACCACATTTGCTCCAAAACAATCTTACCTTTCAAAGACGTAATGCGTTTAGCATAAGACATGCTGGTGGTGAGCTTTCATTCAACGTTACTGTCTTCCGCCTGCTAATGGATGAATAAGTCACTTGGTAAAGGAAGCGCTCGTGTAACAAACATTTCAAGCATACACGATCGTCTATCGAACCGGAATCATTCAATTTAGTCCTTGAATTTTCATTTTCCTAACAATCAGTATGAAACATGTCAGACAACGTTTGACCTAATGATATGTTATATTGGCAAACTAGATAGTTATAACGACCATATAATTTGCGAAATGTTGATTTTAAACGAGGCTGTTGAAATCCCTGTACCATTAACTTGTTCGTCAGTAGCTTGCCTCGATTTAAAAACTGACCCTTCACAGAACAAGTTCTTGCCAATCGAATCAGTTGAGAGATATAAACACCACTTAAAACATTTTTGTTACGCAATCCTTTGTTTTTTTTTAAGGCTTTTATATAGAAGAAAGTATACTTGTAGTGAAAAGGTTACCTGTAGGTGTCCAATCAGTTGACAATTGCTGTCCATTATTTTTAAGAATGGACAGATACTGTCCGTTCTTAAAAATAATGGACAGTAATTGTCAATTTATTGGACACCTACAGGTAAACCCAATAACTTATTAGACATCTACAGGTAGGCTAAAAATAAGAGAAAGACAACACATTTGTCAAAGAGATACAAATTTAATTTTAAATTCCCTACAAGTAAGAATCAACACAGATATCGGAAAAATCACTGAAACACTTAAAAATGATATTTCCCTTTAGTAGAATTCTCTGCTTCAACTCGTAAGATTCACAATTTTTTAATTTCATTGGCCATTACTATATCGCATCAAAACTTAAATTTGAAAGACATACTTCCAAACTGTATTTGAATTTCGCTGGATTCAGAGGCACATTTCGAAACTTCTTCACAACGCTTTTTTATGTTTTCTTTACTAGCATATCCTAATTCTGAATTATTATTTTCGCTTTCATCAATAATTTCACTTCACGAGATAGGTGTATTGGGTTCCTTTGGCTGGCGTTAATTATTTCCTCATCCAAATATTCGAAAACACAATACTTTTCAGATCAAAATTTAGCTTCATAATTTTTTCACCTTCCATATCCAGAATATTTGCAATACTTTCACTAAAATCCTTAAATTTTGACTGTGCAATGAAATTGTCCTCCCCATCAGAGGAAGACATGTTGATATGGCTCAGAACTATAGAGTGAGTGAATATAAAACCTCGATCAGTTCTTTCTCTCACAGAATGGACAATTTTTGGCTTACATCCTTTACATAGAGGTGATATTGCTACATAAATATGGAGAAGCTGACATCCCGTTTATCATAATGTTGAGTTGTTAGTTTGCCGTAAATATCAATCAATAATTACTCATATGCTCTCTCTCTCTCTCTCTCTCTCTCTCTCTCTCTCTGACAGTGTTTTTACAAGGTACATACATGAATTTGATTGCTTCATCATATTCTACTGATATGAATCAGATTAACTTGATTCAAAATAGAAATTGGAGCAATATCGGTGATTGATAAATTGGAAATTATATATTACATTTCAATAGAAGGAAAAATACAAGCCACCAATGATCTAAAAATCATAAATCATGAATTAATTACATTTGACCGAGATTTATCTTCTATGAACTTTTATAGAGATTTTTATTAAAAAAATCTTCACCGGAAATGTTTGGATAATACAATAATATATGTATAACAAGTATATACCATGCAAATTCCGAGGAGCCTTGCCACACTAGAATAGATTAAGGTTAGCTAGTTCTCGTATTTGAAACTAACAGAAGTGTTTGACTTCTTGCGAAAAGTGTAAAATATATTGGGGTGGCATGATATCAGATCTAGTCTAAGATCATGGGTATCTTGTGTCGTCGCAATATATTTTACACTTGTCGCAAGAAGTCAATCACTTCTGTTAAAACACCCGGATTAGCTGACCTCCAAATGTTTTATTGTAGCGAAAACCTTCGAATTTGCCTGGAATGTACAAGTTTTACGCAGATCATTATTATAGACATAGATCATAGGCACCCGATAATGTTTTTTTTATTTATGAAAAAAAAACTATTGATTGATGAAACATGACCAAACTGCAGATTGTTAGTCCCGTGCTAACATTACTTATAAGGGGCATTTAAAATTCGTGACAAGCAATAAAAAAAAAACAATAGTAACAAGAAATGGTGCTTCAATTGTCTGATCTTCAAAACTTTAAATTTTCTACATGTGTGTGAGTGTGTGTGTGTGTGGGGGGGGGGTGGTGATCTGCCTCCACTCAAACTGTCTTAATCTCCTATCCCGACTTCTCAATTTCTATAATCATACAGTGGAGAGGGCGCCTCATGGATTAATTTTGGAACTTCCATGATTTCATATCAGAACAAACCTCATCCTATTCTACTGTACTGATGTTAAACTTTGATGGCAAATGCAACTAGTTCACCAAAAAAAAAAAATAGAGACAAGAATGATATACATTTTAGTTGCTAGAACTATGCATATATCCTATACAGCAGTACTGAGAGAGAGAGAGAGAGAGAGAGAGAGAGAGAGAGAGAGAGAGAGAGAGAGAGAGATCATCTGTGATTGTATACAGGTACGGGGAGTTGAATTAAATCTTTAAATAAACAATATATTTTTTGATAGCAGTTAACTATTCCCTTTCATTCTGATATTTTTATTTTCCCATTATGTTGCTGTACGTGGTACATTTTTTTCGGCTGGTCCGAGTTATAGCCCCTCCGCCACTCCCATCTTTCTTAAATAATGTTACGAGCCTAGCCCTCTAACTCCCTCTCAGTCAAAAATAGAATAAATACAAAATTTGTAATACTATAATTTCATCTAATTCACATTTTTTGTTTACCATCGTACATGTAATACATGTTTATGCAAGCAGACAATCTATGCACTTTTATTATCATTATTTCCATCTTTGCTAGCAAAGGGTATTCAGTCCACGAACAGCGCAATGGGCCCAAAACCTATGGCTAGCGAGGATTATTTTTACCCCGTACTGGGACGATATAACTGACCAAAAAGCAGGACGTTTGTTTTTCAACTTTCATTCAGATGACGGATACTGCACTGGATAAACAAAAATCGCCAGCATTCCTAATTCAATGGTTGTCAACTGTACACCCTATGATCTGAACATGTAGACAGCGGATTTAAATCATTTTTCTTAAAGCTGACATGAATTAATAAATATAGTATAATTCTATATGTCCGCCAATTTTCTTTGCTAATCCGCCATATTAGTTGGATATTCTGTAAAGGATATAAACCAAAAACTGTCCATTTTGTTAGAGAAAGAACTGATCGAGGCCCGTAGGGCCTCGATCAGTTCTTTCTCTTACAGAATGGACAGTTTGAGGCTTATATCCTACTTAAAACATTACATCTTTTGTTCTAAGAATGGACAGTCTCAGGTAAACCCATTGAGTATAATGATTATGAATAAAGCTATTTTGAAAAATCTGAAAATATAACCAGTCTTGCATAGATATATGTTTCTTTTGTTAATTTATTGGACAGTGTCAGGTGAGTAGTCTTCTACTGCAGGTTTTATATTCACTCACTCTATAGTTCTGAGCCATATCAACATTTCTTCCTCTGAAGGGGAGAGAATTTTAATTGCACAGTCAAAATTTAAGGATTTTAGTGAAAGTATTGCAAATATTCTGGATATGGAGGGTGAAAAAGTTATGAAGCCAAATTTTGATCTGAAAAGTATTGTGTTTTCGAATATTTGGATGAGGAAATAATTAACGCCAGCCAAAAGAACCCAATAAACCTATCTCGTGAAGTGAAATTATTGATGAAAGCGAAACTAATAATTCAGAATTAGGATATGCTAATAAAGAAAACATAAAAAAGCGTTGTGAAGAAGTTTCGAAATGTGCCTCTGAGTCCAGCGAAATTCAAATACAGTATGGAAATACGTCTTTCAAATTTAAGTTTTGATGCGATATAGTAATGGCCAATGGAATTTAAAAAATGTGAATATTACGAGTTGAAGCAGAGAATTCTACAAAAGGGAAATATCATTTTTAAGTGTTTCAGTGATTTTTCTGATATCTGTGTTAATTCTTACTTGTAGGGAATTTAAAATTAAATCTGTATCTCTTTGACAAATGTGTTGTCTTTCTCTTATTTTTAGCCTACCTGTAGATGTCTATTAAGTTATTGGGTTTACCTGTAGATGTCTAATAAGTTATTGGGTTTACCTGTAGGTGTCCAATAAGTTGACAATCACTGTCCATTATTTTTAAGAACGGACAGTATCTGTCCATTCTTAAAAATAATGGACAGCAATTGTCAACTGATTGGACACCTACAGGTAACCTTTTCACTACAAGTATACTTTCTTCTATATAAAAGCCTAAAAAGACAAAGGACTGCATAACAGAAATGTTTTAAATTGTTATATGTATCAGGGTTCGCATGGTGTATAAGGGGACGAATTTTGCTACGCTTCACTTCACATCAGTGTCTTCCAATTACCTGTGCGGGTAGCTTCGACAGGTAACACGTACATCTCCGATACTAATTTATAGGACATCAACAAGAAATGAAATCACATTTTGAAACACCATGCAGTGCTCAAAATTACAATAAACATATTGTACAGTAGTAAATCATTCTAAAAGCTTTGGATAAATAAATATAGAATGCCTTTTCTTTACGTGAATGTGAGTACATTTGCAATAAATATGTGAAAACTATATAAAAACGCGGAGAAATATTTCATATATTATCTAGATCTATTCATGAAATGCAATTAGCAAAGGGTATAAAATCTATACCATTCACACTTACTTCAAGCAAAATGCAAATACATAAATGCTACTGTACGTATAAAGAAGACATGGTCATGTATGCTCGTCATGAAAAAGTATCGGATGCGGATGACTATTTACCTGGTTCTACTCGTAATATCTGTAAAGGACCGAAAATGTACGTGTACACTTGTCGAAAATACTCAAAGTAGTAGTAAAACTCCCTTTATTAGCATAATCCATGAAACAAAACGACACACTCCATTTGTATTCCAACAGTAAACAACATTGTCCATCGTACAGACTGCGACACACTTAGCCCGTGCCGATCAGCTATCTTCAATCAGGGGAAGTATCAGAGTAGAATATTTACCCTGTATTGTGCATGAATCTTTATACCGTATGATCTACTTGTCAGAGTATTGCAGATTTATAAATCAGGAAATCATTTAGGTACATAAATTGTTTGTGCATAGATAATTTGTATATACAACACTGCACGAGTGTATGGGATGAAAGAGAGAGAGAGGGGATTCAAACGATGATCTTGTAATAATCGCGCTCTTATTAAGACAAATGATATCGTTAATTCAATATAAGATAACAGTAACTCAATATTGCTCTCATTAATTGATAATACAGATTTATTTGATTCATTTAAAACACGCAATAATTAAAAATTAAACATATCTTTAAATGATATTATTTTCAATTACTTCATTTTATGCTAATTCGGCGCTCAATAGATCTTATATATCTATGCCATTTTGCTTTATTACATTCTGCGTTGAACTTGACGCAAATTGTAGTAATGCAAAATGTAATAATTGAGTTTATCATATGCGTAGTTATCAAGCACATATAAAAAAAATTTTATTTAAACATATTTTACTGAGAAACTCAACAGGATTGGGCAACAGGCATAGCCTATGTATGCCCTCTCCCAAATACAAAGGTCAAGTACAAAGGTACATAGAAGCAAGGGGAGGGGACAAGAGTGTCTGTCCCCCACCTTTGATAACGTTATCCAATTTTTTGTTACTTTGTTGTTTTTATTTTATGTTTTCCGCCACACTCAACAATTTATCAGTTATCTGGTGGCGCCCAGTTTTTGTTGGTGGAAGAGAGAAACAGTCTCGATTGAAGTCAGCATTTCGCAAATTCTATGGTCGTTATAACGATCTAGTTCGTCAATACAACCTCGCATTGGGTCAAATGCTGTCTGACATGTTTCATACCGATTGTTAAGCCGTTCTTGGCATACTGATTTGACTGCGGATAACTCCGTTTACCTGATCAGGATATGGGGCTCGCGGCGGGTGTGACCGGTAAACAGGGGATGTTTACTCCTCCTAGGCACCTGATCCCACCTCTGGTGTGTCCAGGGGTCCGTGTTTGCCCAACTATCTATTTTGTATTGCTTGTAGGAGTTATGAGATTGATCACTGTTCGTTATCTTCACCTTGTATACAATGTACCTGGGAAGAGACCACCGACCTTCCGAAAGTAAACTGGGAGACTTTCTCACTTACCAGCGCAAACGGGTTTCGAACCTGCGTTTCCAACCTGCGGCGACAGAAGTGAGAGGCCGTTATTTTGTAATGCAAGTAAAAATATATTGGGTGACAACCCCCCCCCCCCCCCCAACTTAACCCCAGCTTGAAAGTTCTGATATAATAGTAGAAGACACACCACCACCAATTAAGAAAATGAAGATATTATGAGGCGCTCATAGTAGAGGACTCCATCCACCCCATCCCACCCCCAACGACGGAAGAAAATGAAGTGTAGGGGGAAATTATTGAGGCAGTCAAAGTAAAAGACTCTTTTAACCCTTCGCCCCCACATTAGGACTTTGAACATCAGATAAAACATCTTGGGTTTTTTTTATTTTATTGCTGTTTTCGTTCATCTTTTTAGCTCACCTGAACAGAAGGTTCAAGTGAGCTTTTCTGATCACATTTTGTCAGTCGTTCGTCTGTCTGTCCGTCTGTAAACTTTTCACATTTTCAACTTCTTCTCCAGAACCACTGGGCCAAATTCAACCAAACTTGACACAAAGCATCCTTGGATAAAGGGAATTCAGATTTGTTCAAATGAAGAGTTCTGCCCTTTTTCAAGGTGGGGGGGGGGGTAAGAATATGTGAAATTTCCGTGGCATCTTTTAAAAATCTTCTAAAGAACCATTGGGCCAAAAAAGATGAAATTTATAGATAAGCTTTATTAAGTAGGACAGATTCTAAATTGCTAAAATCATGGCCTCGGGGGGTCGGATGGGGACACAACAGGGGATCCAAGTTTTGCATACAAATATATAGGAACAATCTTTCAAAATCTTAGTTTAAAGAACCACTGAGCCAGAAAAGCTGAGGTTTATATGAAAGCTTCCTGATATAGTGCAGATTTTAAATTGTCAATATCCTGGCCCCCGGGGGTCGGATGGGGCCACAATAGGAGATCAAAGTTTTACATACAAATATATAGGAAACATCTTTAAAAATCTTCTTCTCAAGAATCACTGAGTCAGAAAAGCTGATACTTACATGAAAGCTCCCTGATATAGTGCAGATTCAAGTTTGTTAAAATCATGGCCCCTGTGTTAGGATAGTGCCACATGGGGGGATCAAAGTTTTACATACAAATATATAGGAAAAGCTTTAAATATCTTCTTCTCAAGAACCATTGGGCCAAAGGAGTTCACATTTACATGAAAGCTTTCTGACATAGTGTAGATTCAAGTTTGCAAAAAATATGGTCACCAGGGGTAGGGTGGGGCCATAATAAGGACTAAGGTTTTGCATGCAAATATATATATAGAAAGTCTTCTGATATGGACCAAGGTGACTCAGGTGAGCGATGTGGCCCATGGGCCTCTTGTTTAATTATTATTTTGAGTGGCAAGAAATTTTGAAGAATCCAATTTTCCATTTTTATCTTCCTGTTGTACCCACCCCCCATGAAAAATCACGATACATGTCTGGTTATTACATGTACATTTTGCTTTTCAACACGCGCATGCATACTAATTGTATGGTATAGAATTGCACCCTTTACCAAGTTTTCCTTCATAAGTTTCCTTTGTAAGGAATGGTAAACACATAAATACATGTATTCAGAAAAATCGCATGCATGCATTGCAGGACTATAGCATGTGTGTTTTAACGTTTCTGTAACATGCCATAATGATTATTTTCATTTCGTAGATTTGGCGCAATGGATATATTCTGAAAATAGACATACCGCTGTACGTCGAAATTTCATATCCAAATATATTCGATAAGATGTTAGTATTCATATATCAGTAAAATTCGTGTTGAGGTTTTATTTGATATGATACAGTGTCGATCTACTGTAATGCATTAGTAGGATATGCAAAAGGCAAGAGTATAAACATTTTCTAGTATCGATATCTATATGATCACGAACAAACATTATATAATTTGTATCTGGATTCATATGCCGATTTAGATATCAATAAAAACAAAGCTGCATAGTTTGGCGGAGGGGGCTCTAATGAGTCTGACGAAATTAAAAGACGAAAACCCACATTTGCATTCAAACTAGATGTACTTCAAAACAAATTCATTTCTGCTCTGACTGAAAGCATGATTCTAAATTCGAGAACAAATCTTGCATACAAAATAATAGGGGAACACATAAATTCGAGCTCCTTTGGAATTTAATGAAATGCAGATATGCACCTTTCTTTCAACACGAATTGATATGTTGTTTCAAGCACGCATACAGGGAGTTGGGGTGGGCAGGGAGGCTGGGCTGGGCTGGTCTGCTCTCCCCACTTTTTTGACAATTTACGTTTTCCGTTATTCTAACATACAAAGTCAGTATTTTCTACATGCACAGTTTAAACTAATATATTTTTTTTTTTAAATTTGTAATGAATACAATTATAAGCATCAACTCCTGTAAGTTTTTGATATATATTGTCAATAACAAATCTTTAAATAGCTGGATTTTTTTAATGCTTGTAAGCTTACCATCAGTGATCAATTTTCTTTCCTTCTGTGAAATGATATATTGTACATCGAAGTAGGACAGTCTCTCTCTCTCTCTCTCTCTCTCTCTCTCTCTCTCTCTCCTGTTCAATCAATGAATATGGACATACAGAGACTGTAAATAATTATGCGGTTCCCAAAGAAACAATAAAACTATATTTTCGTTTATACATTTCCTTTTATATGTGTCTTTGTGTAATCAACTGTTTATTGTGTATATCCAAATTTGTATATGATCATCGGTAAATTTTGAATTGAGCACGCAATATATCCAACAAGATGCTCGGTGTATATGATTAGATTCCCGATTTCTATAAACTGTAAAACCCCGACCAGACAAGCATTCAATACAGGAAACATTTTCGACTCTGACATCTCCCCTGATTGAAGACACCCTATTTGGCACGGGTGAAGTGCGTCGCAGTATGTATAATAGAATGACAATGTGTTGTACAGTTCTAGAGAAATACAATTGGAGTTAATCATTTTGTTTCGTGGATTTATGAGAATAAAGAGAATCTAATATTTTCAGTAAGTGCACATCTCCGATACCTGTTGAATAGACGTCCGTATTTGATACGGGTGTTTTTGTGGCGAATATGCCATGTGCATTACATATTATGCATATGGCATGGACCTGTATTTTGCAAGAATTGATATAAATAACATATTTTATGCTCTTTGCTTATTCCATTCTATCAGCATGCAATTGGCAAATGATTTCTTCGCATTTATTTCATAAGAAACTGCAAACACTTGCATGCACTTGCAAGTATGCAAGAAAAGCTTCTTTTTTGGGACATTTTTGTCTAACTTATCTAAACTTCCAGAATGTTGCATTGGTATACAATAAATATTTTGTAATATTGAGAAAAGCATAATG